>NW_026892753.1:0-246439 GCF_033815535.1 Pezoporus flaviventris | reverse complement strand
TCAGAGGCACTAGCTTTCCCTGCTGCTCATTCTGCCGTGTGAGCAGATGCCACTGTTCATTCTGTGATGACTGTGTTGCTGCCAGCAGGGAGCAGGCTCAGGGCTGATTCCATTCAAATGCTTTTCCTGTATGAGTGTTAGCAGTGAAAGCAACGATGGAGGCACCAATGTAAAGGTGATTGTGTGCTGAACAGGTCCAGCACCAGCTTTCAATCCTTGCTCTTCTGCTGTGGGAGCAGATGCAAAACGTTCGTGCTGTACTCACTGTGCTGCTGGGCAGCTGAGAGACACCACCTGAGAATTCGGATTCAAATGGACTTTTAGGTATGAAGCCGAGGAGAGACTGCAATGATGGTGACCCCGTTGCAAAGCTGCTTGTGTGCTGAAGAAGCAGAGCACTAGCTTTCCCTGCTGCTCCTTCTGCCGTGTGAGCAGATGCCACTGTTCATTCTGTGCTGACTGTGTTGCTGCGCAGCAGAGAGCAGCCTCTGGACTGATTCCATTCAAATGCTTTTCCTGTATGAATGTGAGCAGTGAAAGCAACGATGAATGCACCAATGTAAAAGGGATTGTGTGCTGAACAGGTCCAGCACCAGCTTTCAATCCTGGCTCTTCTGCTGTGGGAGCAGAGGCCAAACGTTCGTGCTGTACTAACTGTGCTGCTGGGCAGCTGAGAGACACCACCTGAGAATTTGGATTCAAATGGACTTTTAGGTATGAACCCGAGGAGAGACTGCAATGATGGTGACCCCGTTGCAAAGCTGCTTGTGTGCTGAAGAAGCAGCGCACTAGCTTTCCCTGCTGCTCCTTCTGCCGTGTGAGCAGATGCCACTGTTCATTCTGTGCTGTGTTGCTGCCAGCAGGGAGCAGGCTCAGGGCTGATTCCATTCAAATGCTTTTCCTGTATGAAAGTGAGCAGTGAAAGCAACGATGGAGGCACCAATGTAAAGGGGATTGTGTGCTGAACAGGTCCAGCACCAGCTTTCAATCCTTGCTCTTCTGCTGTGGGAGCAGATGCCAAACGTTCGTGCTGTACTCACTGTGCTGCTGGGCAGCTGAGACCGCTTGAGAATTTGGATTCAAATGGACTTTTAGGTATGAAACCGAGGAGAGACTGAAATGATGGTGACCCCGTTGCAAAGCTGCTTGTGTGCTGAAGAAGCAGAGCACTAGCTTTTCCCTGCTGCTCCTTCTGCCGTGTGAGCAGATGCCACTGTTCATTCTGTGCTGTGTTGCTGCCAGCAGGGAGCAGGCTCTGGACGGATTCTATTCAAATGCTTTTCCGGTATGAGTGTTAGCAGTGAAAGCAACGATGGAGGCACCAATGTAAAGGGGATTGTGTGCTGAACAGGTCCAGCACCAGCTTTCAATCCTGGCTCTTCTGCTGTTGGAGCAGAGGCCAAACGTTCGTGCTGTACTCACTGTGCTGCTGGGCAGCTGATACCGCTTGAGAATTTGGATTCAAATGGACTTTTAGGTATGAAACCGAGGAGAGACTGCAATGATGGTGACCCCGTTGCAAAGCAGCTGTGTGCTGAAGAGGCAGAGCACTAGCTTTCCCTGCTGGTCCTTCTGCCCTTGAGCAGATGCTACTGTTCATTCTGTGCTGACTGTGTTGCTGCGCAGCAGAGAGCAGCCTCTGGACTGATTCCATTCAAATGCTTTTCTTGTATGAAAGTGAGCAGTGAAAGCAACGATGAATGCACCAATGTAAAAGGGATTGTGTGCTGAACAGGTCCAGCACCAGCTTTCAATCCTGGCTCTTCTGCTGTGGGAGCAGAGGCCAAACGTTTGTGCAGTACTCACTGTGATGCTGGGCAGCTGAGACCGCTTGAGAATTTGGATTCAAATGGACTTTTAGGTATGAAACCGAGGAGAGACTGCAATGATGGTGACCCCGTTGCAAAGCTGCTTGTGTGCTGAAGAAGCAGAGCACTAGCTTTCCCTGCTGCTCCTTCTGCCGTGTGAGCAGATGCCACTGTTCATTCTGTGCTGACTGTGTTGCTGCGCAGCAGAGAGCAGCCTCTGGACTGATTCCATTCAAATGCTTTTCTTGTATGAAAGTGAGCAGTGAAAGCAACGATGAATGCACCAATGTAAAAGGGATTGTGTGCTGAACAGGTCCAGCACCAGCTTTCAATCCTGGCTCTTCTGCTGTGGGAGCAGAGGCCAAACGTTCGTGCAGTACTCACTGTGCTGCTGGGCAGCTGAGACCGCTTGAGAATTTGGATTCAAATGGACTTTTAGGTATGAACCCGAGGAGAGACTGCAATGATGGTGACCCCGTTGCAAAGCTGGGTGTGTGCTGAAGAAGCAGAGCACTAGCTTTCCCTGCTGCTCTTCTGCCGTGTGAGCAGATGCCACTGTTCATTCTGTGCTGTGTTGCTGCCAGCAGGGAGCAGGCTCTGGACGGATTCTATTCAAATGCTTTTCCTGTATGAGTGTTAGCAGTGAAAGCAACGATGGAGGCACCAATGTAAAGGGGATTGTGTGCTGAACAGGTCCAGCACCAGCTTTCAATCCTGGCTCTTCTGCTGTGGGAGCAGAGGCCAAACGTTCGTGCTGTACTCACTGTGCTGCTGGGCAGCTGAGAGACACCACCTGAGAATTTGGATTCAAATGGACTTTTAGGTATGAAGCCGAGGAGAGACTGCAGTGATGGTGACCCCGTTGCAAAGCTGCTTGTGTGCTGAAGAAGCAGAGCACTAGCTTTCCCTGCTGGTCCTTCTGCCCTTGAGCAGATGCTACTGTTCATTCTGTGCTGACTGTGTTGCTGCGCAGCAGAGAGCAGCCTCTGGACTGATTCCATTCAAATGCTTTTCTTGTATGAAAGTGAGCAGTGAAAGCAACGATGAATGCACCAATGTAAAAGGGATTGTGTGCTGAACAGGTCCAGCACCAGCTTTCAATCCTGGCTCTTCTGCTGTGGGAGCAGAGGCCAAACGTTCGTGCAGTACTCACTGTGCTGCTGGGCAGCTGAGACCGCTTGAGAATTTGGATTCAAATGGACTTTTAGGTATGAACCCGAGGAGAGACTGCAATGATGGTGACCCCGTTGCAAAGCTGCTTGTGTGCTGAAGAAGCAGAGCACTAGCTTTCCCTGCTGCTCCTTCTGCCGTGTGAGCAGATGCCACTGTTCATTCTGTGCTGACTGTGTTCCTGCGCAGCAGAGAGCAGGCTCTGGATTGATTCCATTCAAATGCTTTTCCTGTATGAAAGTGAGCAGTGAAAGCAACGATGGAGGCACCAATGTAAAGGGGATTGTGTGCTGAACAGGTCCAGCACCAGCTTTCAATCCTGGCTCTTCTGCTGTGGGAGCAGAGGCCAAACGTTCGTGCTGTACTCACTGTGCTGCTGGGCAGCTGAGAGAGACCACCTGAGAATTTGGATTCAAATGGACTTTTAGGTATGAAACCGAGGAGAGACTGCAATGATGGTGACCCCGTTGCAAAGCTGCTTGTGTGCTGAAGAAGCAGAGCACTAGGTTTCCCTGCTGCTCCTTCTGCCGTGTGAGCAGATGCCACTGTTCATTCTGTGCTGTGTTGCTGCCAGCAGGGAGCAGGCTCTGGACGGATTCTATTCAAATGCTTTTCCTGTATGAGTGTTAGCAGTGAAAGCAACGATGGAGGCACCAATGTAAAGGGGATTGTGTGCTGAACAGGTCCAGCACCAGCTTTCAATCCTGGCTCTTCTGCTGTGGGAGCAGAGGCCAAACGTTCGTGCTGTACTAACTGTGCTGCTGGGCAGCTGAGAGACACCACCTGAGAATTTGGATTCAAATGGACTTTTAGGTATGAAACCGAAGAGAGACTGCAATGATGGTGACTCCGTTGCAAAGCTGCTTGTGTGCTGAAGAAGCAGAGCACTAGCTTTCCCTGCTGCTCCTTCTGCCGTGTGAGCAGATGCCACTGTTCATTCTGTGCTGACTGTGTTGCTGCGCAGCAGAGAGCAGCCTCTGGACTGATTCCATTCAAATGCTTTTCCTGTATGAAAGTGAGCAGTGAAAGCAACGATGAATGCACCAATGTAAAAGGGATTGTGTGCTGAACAGGTCCAGCACCAGCTTTCAATCCTGGCTCTTCTGCTGTGGGAGCAGAGGCCAAACGTTCGTGCTGTACTAACTGTGCTGCTGGGCAGCTGAGCGACACCACCTGAGAATTCGGATTCAAATGGACTTTTAGGTATGAAGCCGAGGAGAGACTGCAATGATGGTGACCCCGTTGCAAAGCTGCTTGTGTGCTGAAGAAGCAGAGCACTAGCTTTCCCCTGCTGCTCCTTCTGCCGTGTGAGCAGATGCCACTGTTCATTCTGTGCTGACTGTGTTGCTGCGCAGCAGAGAGCAGCCTCTGGACTGATTCCATTCAAATGCTTTTCCTGTATGAATGTGAGCAATGAAAGCAACGATGGAGGCACCAATGTAAAGGGGATTGTGTGCTGAACAGGTCCAGCACCAGCTTTCATCCTGGCTCTTCTGCTGTTGGAGCAGAGGCCAAACGTTCGTGCTGTACTAAATGTGCTGCTGGGCAGCTGAGAGACACCACCTGAGAATTTGGATTCAAACGGACTTTTAGGTATGAACCCGAGGAGAGACTGCAATGATGGTGACCCCGTTGCAAAGCTGCTTGTGTGCTGAAGAGACACAGCACTAGCTTTCCCTGCTGGTCCTTCTGCCGTGTGAGCAGATGCCCCTGTTCATTCTGTGCTGTGTTGCTGCCAGCAGGGAGCAGGCTCTGGACTGATTCTATTCAAATGCTTTTCCTGTACGAGTGTTAGCAGTGAAAGCAACGATGGATGCACCAATGTAAAGGGGATTGTGTGCTGAACAGGTCCAGCACCAGCTTTCAATCCTTGCTCTTCTGCTGTGGGAGCAGATGCCAAACGTTCGTGCAGTACTCACTGTCCTGCTGGGCAGCTGAGACCGCTTGAGAATTTGGATTCAAATGGACTTTTAGGTATGAAACCGAGGAGAGACTGCAATGATGGTGACCCCGTTGCAAAGCTGCTTGTGTGCTGAAGAAGCAGAGCACTAGCTTTCCCTGCTGCTCCTTCTGCCGTGTGAGCAGATGCTACTGTTCATTCTGAGCTGACTGTGTTGCTGCGCAGCAGAGAGCAGCCTCTGGACTGATTCAATTCAAATGCTTTTCCTGTATGAAAGTGAGCAGTGAAAGCAACGATGAATGCACCAACGTAAAAGGGATTGTGTGCTGAACAGGTCCAGCACCAGCTTTCAATCCTGTCTCTTCTGCTGTGGGAGCAGAGGCCAAACGTTCGTGCTGTACTCACTGTGCTGGGCAGCTGAGAGACACCACCTGAGAATTTGGATTCAAATGGACTTTTAGGTATGAAACCGAGGAGAGACTGCAATGATGGTGACCCCGTTGCAAAGCTGCTTGTGTGCTGAAGAAGCAGAGCACTAGCTTTCCCTGCTGCTCCTTCTGCCGTGTGAGCAGATGCCACTGTTCATTCTGTGCTGTGTTGCTGCCAGCAGGGAGCAGGCTCTGGACGGATTCTATTCAAATGCTTTTCCTGTATGAGTGTTAGCAGTGAAAGCAACGATGGAGGCACCAATGTAAAGGGGATTGTGTGCTGAACAGGTCCAGCACCAGCTTTCAATCCTGGCTCTTCTGCTGTGGGAGCAGAGGCCAAACGTTCGTGCTGTACTCACTGTGCTGCTAGGCAGCTGAGCGGACACCACCTGAGAATTCGGATTCAAATGGACTTTTAGGTATGAACCCGAAGAGAGACTGCAATGATGGTGACCCCGTTGCAAAGCTGCTTGTGTGCTGAAGAAGCAGAGCACTAGCTTTCCCTGCTGCTCCTTCTGCCGTGTGAGCAGATGCCACTGTTCATTCTGTGCTGACTGTGTTGCTGCGCAGCAGAGAGCAGCCTCTGGACTGATTCCATTCAAATGCTTTTCCTGTATGAAAGTGAGCAGTGAAAGCAACGATGAATGCACCAATGTAAAAGGGATTGTGTGCTGAACAGGTCCAGCACCAGCTTTCAATCCTTGCTCTTCTGCTGTGGGAGCAGACGCCAAACGTTCGTGCTGTACTCACTGTGCTGCTAGGCAGCTGAGCGACACCACCTGAGAATTCGGATTCAAATGGACTTTTAGGTATGAAGCCGAGGAGAGACTGCAATGATGGTGACCCCGTTGCAAAGCTGCTTGTGTGCTGAAGAAGCAGAGCACTAGCTTTCCCTGCTGCTCCTTCTGCCGTGTGAGCAGATGCCACTGTTCATTCTGTGCTGACTGTGTTGCTGCGCAGCAGAGAGCAGCCTCTGGACTGATTCCATTCAAATGCTTTTCCTGTATGAATGTGAGCAGTGAAAGCAACGATGGAGGCACCAATGTAAAGGGATTGTGTGCTGAACAGGTCCAGCACCAGCTTTCAATCCTGGCTCTTCTGCTGTGGGAGCAGAGGCCAAACGTTCGTGCTGTACTAAATGTGCTGCTGGGCAGCTGAGAGACACCACCTGAGAATTTGGATTCAAACGGACTTTTAGGTATGAACCCGAGGAGAGACTGCAATGATGGTGACCCCGTTGCAAAGCTGCTTGTGTGCTGAAGAGACACAGCACTAGCTTTCCCTGCTGGTCCTTCTGCCGTGTGAGCAGATGCCCCTGTTCATTCTGTGCTGTGTTGCTGCCAGCAGGGAGCAGGCTCTGGACTGATTCTATTCAAATGCTTTTCCTGTACGAGTGTTAGCAGTGAAAGCAACGATGGATGCACCAATGTAAAGGGGATTGTGTGCTGAACAGGTCCAGCACCAGCTTTCAATCCTTGCTCTTCTGCTGTGGGAGCAGATGCCAAACGTTCGTGCAGTACTCACTGTCCTGCTGGGCAGCTGAGACCGCTTGAGAATTTGGATTCAAATGGACTTTTAGGTATGAAACCGAGGAGAGACTGCAATGATGGTGACCCCGTTGCAAAGCTGCTTGTGTGCTGAAGAAGCAGAGCACTAGCTTTCCCTGCTGCTCCTTCTGCCGTGTGAGCAGATGCTACTGTTCATTCTGAGCTGACTGTGTTGCTGCGCAGCAGAGAGCAGCCTCTGGACTGATTCAATTCAAATGCTTTTCCTGTATGAAAGTGAGCAGTGAAAGCAACGATGAATGCACCAATGTAAAAGGGATTGTGTGCTGAACAGGTCCAGCACCAGCTTTCAATCCTGTCTCTTCTGCTGTGGGAGCAGAGGCCAAACGTTCGTGCTGTACTCACTGTGCTGCTGGGCAGCTGAGAGACACCACCTGAGAATTTGGATTCAAATGGACTTTTAGGTATGAAACCGAGGAGAGACTGCAATGATGGTGACCCCGTTGCAAAGCTGCTTGTGTGCTGAAGAAGCAGAGCACTAGCTTTCCCTGCTGCTCCTTCTGCCGTGTGAGCAGATGCCACTGTTCATTCTGTGCTGACTGTGTTGCTGCGCAGCAGAGAGCAGCCTCTGGACTGATTCCATTCAAATGCTTTTCCTGTATGAATGTGAGCAGTGAAAGCAACGATGGAGGCACCAATGTAAAGGTGATTGTGTGCTGAACAGGTCCAGCACCAGCTTTCAATCCTGGCTCTTCTGCTGTGGGAGCAGAGGCCAAACGTTCGTGCTGTACTAACTGTGCTGCTGGGCAGCTGAGAGACACCACCTGAGAATTTGGATTCAAATGGACTTTTAGGTATGAAGCCGAGGAGAGACTGCAATGATGGTGACCCCGTTGCAAAGCTGCTTGTGTGCTGAAGAAGCAGAGCACTAGCTTTCCCTGCTGCTCCTTCTGCCGTGTGAGCAGATGCCACTGTTCATTCTGTGCTGACTGTGTTGCTGCGCAGCAGAGAGCAGCCTCTGGACTGATTCCATTCAAATGCTTTTCCTGTATGAAAGTGAGCAGTGAAAGCAACGATGAATGCACCAATGTAAAAGGGATTGTGTGCTGAACAGGTCCAGCACCAGCTTTCAATCCTGTCTCTTCTGCTGTGGGAGCAGAGGCCAAACGTTCGTGCTGTACTCACTGTGCTGCTGGGCAGCTGATAGACACCACCTGAGAATTTGGATTCAAATGGACTTTTAGGTATGAACCCGAGGAGAGACTGCAATGATGGTGACCCCGTTGCAAAGCTGCTTGTGTGCTGAAGAAGCAGAGCACTAGCTTTCCCTGCTGCTCCTTCTGCCGTGTGAGCAGATGCCACTGTTCATTCTGTGCTGACTGTGTTGCTACACAGCAGAGAGCAGCCTCTGGACTGATTCCATTCAAATGCTTTTCCTGTATGAAAGTGAGCAGTGAAAGCAACGATGAATGCACCAATGTAAAAGGGATTGTGTGCTGAACAGGTCCAGCACCAGCTTTCAATCCTGGCTCTTCTGCTGTGGGAGCAGAGGCCAAACGTTCGTGCTGTACTAACTGTGCTGCTGGGCGGCTGAGAGACACCTCCTGAGAATTTGGATTCAAATGGACTTTTAGGTATGAAACCGAGGAGAGACTGCAATGATGGTGACCCCGTTGCAAAGCTGCTTGTGTGCTGAAGAAGCAGAGCACTAGCTTTCCCTGCCTGCTCCTTCTGCCGTGTGAGCAGATGCCACTGTTCATTCTGTGCTGACTGTGTTGCTGCGCAGCAGAGAGCAGGCTCTGGACTGATTCTATTCAAATGCTTTTCCTGTACGAGTGTTAGCAGTGAAAGCAACGATGGATGCACCAATGTAAAGGGGATTGTGTGCTGAAAAGGTCCAGCACCAGCTTTCAATCCTTGCTCTTCTGCTGTGGGAGCAGATGCCAAACGTTCGTGCAGTACTCACTGTCCTGCTGGGCAGCTGAGACCGCTTGAGAATTTGGATTCAAATGGACTTTTAGGTATGAAACCGAGGAGAGACTGCAATGATGGTGACCCCGTTGCAAAGCTGCTTGTGTGCTGAAGAAGCAGAGCACTAGCTTTCCCTGCTGCTCCTTCTGCCGTGTGAGCAGATGCCACTGTTCATTCTGTGCTGACTGTGTTGCTGCGCAGCAGAGAGCAGCCTCTGGACCTGATTCCATTCAAATGCTTTTCCTGTATGAATGTGAGCAGTGAAAGCAACGATGGAGGCACCAATGTAAAGGGGATTGTGTGCTGAACAGGTCCAGCACCAGCTTTCAATCCTGGCTCTTCTGCTGTGGGAGCAGAGGCCAAACGTTCGTGCTGTACTCACTGTGCTGCTGGGCAGCTGAGAGACACCACCTGAGAATTTGGATTCAAATGGACTTTTAGGTATGAACCCGAGGAGAGACTGCAATGATGGTGACCCCGTTGCAAAGCTGCTTGTGTGCTGAAGAAGCAGAGCACTAGCTTTCCCTGCTGCTCCTTCTGCCGTGTGAGCAGATGCCACTGTTCATTCTGTGCTGACTGTGTTGCTGCACAGCAGAGAGCAGCCTCTGGACTGATTCCATTCAAATGCTTTTCCTGTATGAAAGTGAGCAGTGAAAGCAACGATGAATGCACCAATGTAAAAGGGATTGTGTGCTGAACAGGTCCAGCACCAGCTTTCAATCCTGGCTCTTCTGCTGTGGGAGCAGAGGCCAAACGTTCGTGCTGTACTAACTGTGCTGCTGGGCAGCTGAGAGACACCTCCTGAGAATTTGGATTCAAATGGACTTTTAGGTATGAAACTGAGGAGAGACTGCAATGATGGTGACCCCGTTTGCAAAGCTGCTTGTGTGCTGAAGAAGCAGAGCACTAGCTTTCCCTGCTGCTCCTTCTGCCGTGTGAGCAGATGCCACTGTTCATTCTGTGCTGACTGTGTTGCTGCACAGCAGGGAGCAGGCTCTGGACTGATTCTATTCAAATGCTTTTCCTGTACGAGTGTTAGCAGTGAAAGCAACGATGGATGCACCAATGTAAAGGGGATTGTGTGCTGAACAGGTCCAGCACCAGCTTTCAATCCTTGCTCTTCTGCTGTGGGAGCAGATGCCAAACGTTCGTGCAGTACTCACTGTCCTGCTGGGCAGCTGAGACCGCTTGAGAATTTGGATTCAAATGGACTTTTAGGTATGAAACCGAGGAGAGACTGCAATGATGGTGACCCGTTGCAAAGCTGCTTGTGTGCTGAAGAAGCAGAGCACTAGCTTTCCCTGCTGCTCCTTCTGCCGTGTGAGCAGATGCCACTGTTCATTCTGTGCTGTGTTGCTGCCAGCAGGGAGCAGGCTCAGGACGGATTCTATTCAAATACTTTTCCTGTATGAGTGTTAGCAGTGAAAGCAACGATGGAGGCACCAATGTAAAGGGGATTGTGTGCTGAACAGGTCCAGCACCAGCTTTCAATCCTGGCTCTTCTGCTGTGGGAGCAGAGGCCAAACGTTCGTGCTGTACTAACTGTGCTGCTGGGCAGCTGAGAGACACCACCTGAGAATTTGGATTCAAATGGACTTTTAGGTATGAAACCGAGGAGAGACTGCAATGATGGTGACCCCGTTGCAAAGCTGCTTGTGTGCTGAAGAGACACAGCACTAGCTTTCCCTGCTGGTCCTTCTGCCGTGTGAGCAGATGCCCCTGTTCATTCTGTGCTGTGTTGCTGCCAGCAGGGAGCAGGCTCTGGACTGATTCTATTCAAATGCTTTTCCTGTACGAGTGTTAGCAGTGAAAGCAACGATGAATGCACCAATGTAAAAGGGATTGTGTGCTGAACAGGTCCAGCACCAGCTTTCCAATCCTGGCTCTTCTGCTGTCGGAGCAGAGGCCAAACGTTCGTGCTGTACTCACTGTGCTGCTGGGCAGGTGAGACCGCTTGAGTATTTGGATTTAAATGGACTTTTAGGTATGAAACCGAGGAGAGACTGCAATGATGGTGACCCCGTTGCAAAGCTGCTTGTGTGCTGAAGAAGCAGAGCACTAGCTTTCCCTGCTGCTCCTTCTGCCGTGTGAGCAGATGCCACTGTTCATTCTGTGCTGACTGTGTTGCTGCGCAGCAGAGAGCAGCCTCTGGACTGGTTCCATTCAAATGCTTTTCCTGTATGAATGTGAGCAGTGAAAGCAACGATGGAGGCACCAATGCAAAGGTGATTGTGTGCTGAACAGGTCCAGCACCAGCTTTCAATCCTGGCTCTTCTGCTGTGGGAGCAGAGGCCAAACGTTCGTGCTGTACTAACTGTGCTGCTGGGCAGCTGAGAGACACCACCTGAGAATTTGGATTCAAATGGACTTTTAGGTATGAAACCGAAGAGAGACTGCAATGATGGTGACCCCGTTGCAAAGCTGCTTGTGTGCTGAAGAAGCAGAGCAGTAGCTTTCCCTGCAGCTCCTTCTGCCGTGTGAGCAGATGCCACTGTTCATTCTGTGCTGACTGTGTTCCTGCGCAGCAGAGAGCAGGCTCTGGACTGATTCCATTCAAATGCTTTTCCTGTATGAAAGTGAGCAGTGAAAGCAACGATGGAGGCACCAATGTAAAGGGGATTGTGTGCTGAACAGGTCCAGCACCAGCTTTCAATCCTGGCTCTTCTGCTGTGGGAGCAGAGGACAAACGTTCGTGCTGTACTCACTGGCGGCTGGGCAGCTGAGAGACACCACCTGAGAATTTGGATTCAAATGGACTTTTAGGTATGAAACCGAGGAGAGACTGCAATGATGGTGACCCCGTTGCAAAGCTGCTTGTGTGCTGAAGAAGCAGAGCACTAGCTTTCCCTGCTGCTCCTTCTGCCGTGTGAGCAGATGCTACTGTTCATTCTGTGCTGACTGTGTTGCTGCGCAGCAGAGAGCAGCCTCTGGACTGATTCCATTCAAATGCTTTTCCTGTATGAATGTGAGCAGTGAAAGCAACGATGGAGGCACCAATGTAAAAGGGATTGTGTGCTGAACAGGTCCAGCACCAGCTTTCAATCCTGGCTCTTCTGCTGTGGGAGCAGAGGCCAAACGTTCGTGCTGTACTAACTGTGCTGCTGGGCAGCTGAGAGACACCACCTGAGAATTTGGATTCAAATGGACTTTTAGGTATGAAGCCGAGGAGAGACTGCAATGATGGTGACCCCGTTGCAAAGCTGCTTGTGTGCTGAAGAAGCAGAGCACTAGCTTTCCCTGCTGCTCCTTCTGCCGTGTGAGCAGATGCCACTGTTCATTCTGTGCTGACTGTGTTGCTGCGCAGCAGAGAGCAGGCTCTGGACTGATTCTATTCAAATGCTCTTCCTGTACGAGTGTTAGCAGTGAAAGCAACGATGGATGCACCAAATGTAAAGGGGACTGTGTGCTGAAAAGGTCCAGCACCAGCTTTCAATCCTTGCTCTTCTGCTGTGGGAGCAGATGCCAAACGTTCGTGCAGTACTCACTGTGCTGCTGGGCAGCTGAGACCGCTTGAGAATTTGGATTCAAATGGACTTTTAGGTATGAAACCGAGGAGAGACTGCAATGATGGTGACCCCGTTGCAAAGCAGCTTGTGTGCTGAAGAGGCAGAGCACTAGCTTTCCCTGCTGCTCCTTCTGCCCTTGAGCAGATGCTACTGTTCATTCTGTGCTGACTGTGTTGCTGCGCAGCAGAGAGCAGCCTCTGGACTGATTCCATTCAAATGCTTTTCTTGTATGAAAGTGAGCAGTGAAAGCAACGATGAATGCACCAATGTAAAAGGGATTGTGTGCTGAACAGGTCCAGCACCAGCTTTCAATCCTGGCTCTTCTGCTGTGGGAGCAGAGGCCAAACGTTCGTGCAGTACTCACTGTGCTGCTGGGCAGCTGAGACCGCTTGAGAATTTGGATTCAAATGGACTTTTAGGTATGAAACCGAGGGAGAGACTGCAATGATGGTGACCCCGTTGCAAAGCTGCTTGTGTGCTGAAGAAGCAGAGCACTAGCTTTCCCTGCTGCTCCTTCTGCCGTGTGAGCAGATGCCACTCTTCATTCTGTGCTGACTGTGTTGCTGCGCAGCAGAGAGCAGGCTCTGGACTGATTCCATTCAAATGCTTTTCCTGTATGAAAGTGAGCAGTGAAAGCAACGATGGAGGCACCAATGTAAAGGGGATTGTGTGCTGAACAGGTCCAGCACCAGCTTTCAATCCTGGCTCTTCTGCTGTGGGAGCAGAGGACAAACGTTCGTGCTGTACTCACTGGCGGCTGGGCAGCTGAGAGACACCACCTGAGAATTTGGATTCAAATGGACTTTTAGGTATGAAACCGAGGAGAGACTGCAATGATGGTGACCCCGTTGCAAAGCTGCTTGTGTGCTGAAGAAGCAGAGCACTAGCTTTCCCTGCTGCTCCTTCTGCCGTGTGAGCAGATGCTACTGTTCATTCTGTGCTGACTGTGTTGCTGCGCAGCAGAGAGCAGCCTCTGGACGGATTCTATTCAAATGCTTTTCCTGTATGAGTGTTAGCAGTGAAAGCAACGATGGAGGCACCAATGTAAAGGGGATTGTGTGCTGAACAGGTCCAGCACCAGCTTTCAATCCTGGCTCTTCTGCTGTGGGAGCAGAGGCCAAATGTTCGTGCTGTACTAACTGTGCTGCTGGGCAGCTGAGAGACACCACCTGAGAATTTGGATTCAAATGGACTTTTAGGTATGAACCCGAGGAGAGACTGCAATGATGGTGACCCCGTTGCAAAGCTGCTTGTGTGCTGAAGAAGCTGAGCACTAGCTTTCCCTGCTGGTCCTTCTACCCTTGAGCAGATGCTACTGTTCATTCTGTGCTGACTGTGTTGCTGCGCAGCAGAGAGCAGCCTCTGGACTGATTCCATTCAAATGCTTTTCTTGTATGAAAGTGAGCAGTGAAAGCAACGATGAATGCACCAATGTAAAAGGGATTGTGTGCTGAACAGGTCCAGCACCAGCTTTCAATCCTGGGCTCTTCTGCTGTGGGAGCAGAGGCCAAACGTTCGTGCAGTACTCACTGTGCTGCTGGGCAGCTGAGACCGCTTGAGAATTTGGATTCAAATGGACTTTTAGGTATGAAACCGAGGAGAGACTGCAATGATGGTGACCCCGTTGCAAAGCTGCTTGTGTGCTGAAGAAGCAGAGCACTAGGTTTCCCTGCTGCTCCTTCTGCCGTGTGAGCAGATGCCACTCTTCATTCTGTGCTGTGTTGCTGCCAGCAGGGAGCAGGCTCTGGACGGATTCTATTCAAATGCTTTTCCTGTATGAGTGTTAGCAGTGAAAGCAACGATGGAGGCACCAATGTAAAGGGGATTGTGTGCTGAACAGGTCCAGCACCAGCTTTCAATCCTTGCTCTTCTGCTGTGGGAGCAGAGGCCAAACGTTCGTGCAGTACTCACTGTGCTGCTGGGCAGCTGAGACCGCTTGAGAATTTGGATTCAAATGGACTTTTAGGTATGAAACCGAGGAGAGACTGCAATGATGGTGACCCCGTTGCAAAGCTGCTTGTGTGCTGAAGAAGCAGAGCACTAGCTTTCCCTGCTGCTCCTTCTGCCGTGTGAGCAGATGCCACTCTTCATTCTGTGCTGTGTTGCTGCCAGCAGGGAGCAGGCTCTGGACGGATTCTATTCAAATGCTTTTCCTGTATGAGTGTTAGCAGTGAAAGCAACGATGGAGGCACCAATGTAAAGGGGATTGTGTGCTGAACAGGTCCAGCACCAGCTTTCAATCCTGGCTCTTCTGCTGTGGGAGCAGAGGCCAAACGTTCGTGCTGTACTCACTGTGCTGCTGGGCAGCTGAGAGACACAACCTGAGAATTTGGATTCAAATGGACTTTTAGGTATGAAACCGAGGAGAGACTGCAATGATGGTGACCCCGTTGCAAAGCTGCGTGTGTGCTGAAGAAGCAGAGCACTAGCTTTCCCTGCTGCTCCTTCTGCCGTGTGAGCAGATGCTACTGTTCATTCTCAGCTGACTGTGTTGCTGCGCAGCAGAGAGCAGCCTCTGGACTGATTCCATTCAAATGCTTTTCCTGTATGAAAGTGAGCAGTGAAAGCAACGATGAATGCACCAATGTAAAAGGGATTGTGTGCTGAACAGGTCCAGGACCAGCTTTCAATCCTGTCTCTTCTGCTGTGGGAGCAGAGGCCAAACGTTCGTGCTGTACTCACTGTGCTGCTGGGCAGCTGAGAGACACCACCTGAGAATTCGGATTGAAAAGGACTTTTAGGTATGAAGCCGAGGAGAGACTGCAATGATAGTGACCCCGTTGCAAAGCTGCTTGTGTGCTGAAGAAGCAGAGCACTAGCTTTCCCTGCTGCTCTTCTGCCGTGTGAGCAGATGCCACTGTTCATTCTGTGCTGTGTTGCTGCCAGCAGGGAGCAGGCTCTGGACGGATTCTATTCAAATGCTTTTCCTGTATGAGTGTTAGCAGTGAAAGCAACGATGGAGGCACCAATGTAAAGGGGATTGTGTGCTGAACAGGTCCAGCACCAGCTTTCAATCCTGGCTCTTCTGCTGTGGGAGCAGAGGCCAAACGTTCGTGCTGTACTAACTGTGCTGCTAGGCAGCTGAGCGACACCACCTGAGAATTCGGATTCAAATGGACTTTTAGGTATGAAGCCGAGGAGAGACTGCAATGATGGTGACCCCGTTGCAAAGCTGCTTGTGTGCTGAAGAAGCAGAGCACTAGCTTTCCCTGCTGCTCCTTCTGCCGTGTAAGCAGATGCCACTGTTCATTCTGTGCTGACTGTGTTGCTGCGCAGCAGAGAGCAGCCTCTGGACTGATTCCATTCAAATGCTTTTCCTGTATGAAAGTGAGCAGTGAAAGCAACGATGAATGCACCAATGTAAAAGAGATTGTGTGCTGAACAGGTCCAGCACCAGCTTTCAATCCTGGCTCTTCTGCTGTGGGAGCAGAGGCCAAACGTTCGTGCTGTACTAACTGTGCTGCTGGGCGGCTGAGAGACACCACCTGAGAATTTGGATTCAAATGGACTTTTAGGTATGAAACCGAGGAGAGACTGCAATGATGGTGACCCCGTTGCAAAGCTGCTTGTGTGCTGAAGAAGCAGAGCACTAGCTTTCCCTGCTGCTCCTTCTGCCGTGTGAGCAGATGCCACTGTTCATTCTGTGCTGACTGTGTTGCTGCGCAGCAAAGAGCAGCCTCTGGACTGATTCTATTCAAATGCTTTTCCTGTACGAGTGTTAGCAGTGAAAGCAACGATGGATGCACCAATGTAAAGGGGATTGTGTGCTGAACAGGTCCAGCACCAGCTTTCAATCCTGGCTCTTCTGCTGTGGGAGCAGATGCCAAACGTTCGTGCAGTACTCACTGTTCTGCTGGGCAGCTGAGACCGCTTGAGAATTTGGATTCAAATGGACTTTTAGGTATGAAACCGAGGAGAGACTGCAATGATGGTGACCCCGTTGCAAAGCAGCTTGTGTGCTGAAGAGGCAGAGCACTAGCTTTCCCTGCTGGTCCTTCTGCCCTTGAGCAGATGCTACTGTTCATTCTGTGCTGACTGTGTTGCTGCGCAGCAGAGAGCAGCCTCTGGACTGATTCCATTCAAATGCTTTTCTTGTATGAAAGTGAGCAGTGAAAGCAACGATGAATGCACCAATGAAAAAGGGATTGTGTGCTGAACAGGTCCAGCACCAGCTTTCAATCCTGGCTCTTCTGCTGTGGGAGCAGAGGCCAAACGTTCGTGCAGTACTCACTGTGCTGCTGGGCAGCTGAGAGACACCACCTGAGAATTTGGATTCAAATGGACTTTTAGGTATGAACCCGAGGAGAGACTGCAATGATGGTGACCCCGTTGCAAAGCTGCTTGTGTGCTGAAGAAGCTGAGCACTAGCTTTCCCTGCTGCTCCTTCTGCCGTGTGAGCAGATGCCACTGTTCATTCTGTGCTGACTGTGTTGCTGCGCAGCAGAGAGCAGCCTCTGGACTGATTCCATTCAAATGCTTTTCCTGTATGAAAGTGAGCAGTGAAAGCAACGATGAATGCACCAATGTAAAAGGGATTGTGTGCTGAACAGGTCCAGCACCAGCTTTCAATCCTGGCTCTTCTGCTGTGGGAGCAGAGCCCAAACGTTCGTGCTGTACTCACTGTGCTGCTGGGCAGCTGAGAGACACCACCTGAGAATTCGGATTGAAAAGGACTTTTAGGTATGAAGCCGAGGAGAGACTGCAATGATGGTGACCCCGTTGCAAAGCTGCTTGTGTGCTGAAGAAGCAGAGCACTAGCTTTCCCTGCTGCTCCTTCTGCCGTGTGAGCAGATGCTACTGTTCATTCTCAGCTGACTGTGTTGCTGCGCAGCAGAGAGCAGCCTCTGGACTGATTCCATTCAAATGCTTTTCCTGTATGAAAGTGAGCAGTGAAAGCAACGATGAATGCACCAAGTAAAAGGGATTGTGTGCTGAACAGGTCCAGCACCAGCTTTCAATCCTGGCTCTTCTGCTGTGGGAGCAGAGGCCAAACGTTCGTGCTGTACTAACTGTGCTGCTGGGCAGCTGAGCGACACCACCTGAGAATTCGGATTGAAAAGGACTTTTAGGTATGAAGCCGAGGAGAGACTGCAATGATGGTGACCCCGTTGCAAAGCTGCTTGTGTGCTGAAGAAGCAGAGCACTAGCTTTCCCTGCTGCTCCTTCTGCCGTGTGAGCAGAAGCCACTCTTCATTCTGTGCTGACTGTGTTGCTGCGCAGCAGAGAGCAGCCTCTGGACTGATTCCATTCAAATGCTTTTCCTGTATGAATGTGAGCAGTGAAAGCAACGATGGAGGCACCAATGTAAAGGGATTGTGTGCTGAACAGGTCCAGCACCAGCTTTCAATCCTGGCTCTTCTGCTGTGGGAGCAGAGGCCAAACGTTCGTGCTGTACTCACTGTGCTGCTGGGCAGCTGAGAGACACCACCTGAGAATTTGGATTTCAAATGGACTTTAGGTATGAAACCGAGGAGAGACTGCAATGATGGTGACCCCGTTGCAAAGCTGCTTGTGTGCTGAAGAAGCAGAGCACTAGCTTTCCCTGCTGCTCCTTCTGCCGTGTAAGCAGATGCCACTGTTCATTCTGTGCTGACTGTGTTGCTGCGCAGCAGAGAGCAGCCTCTGGGACTGATTCCATTCAAATGCTTTTCCTGTATGAAAGTGAGCAGTGAAGCAACGATGAATGCACCAATGTAAAAGAGATTGTGTGCTGAACAGGTCCAGCACCAGCTTTCAATCCTGGCTCTTCTGCTGTGGGAGCAGAGGCCAAACGTTCGTGCTGTACTAACTGTGCTGCTGGGCGGCTGAGAGACACCACCTGAGAATTTGGATTCAAATGGACTTTTAGGTATGAAACCGAGGAGAGACTGCAATGATGGTGACCCCGTTGCAAAGCTGCTTGTGTGCTGAAGAAGCAGAGCACTAGCTTTCCCTGCTGGTCCTTCTGCCGTGTGAGCAGATGCCACTGTTCATTCTGTGCTGACTGTGTTGCTGCGCAGCAAAGAGCAGGCTCTGGACTGATTCTATTCAAATGCTTTTCCTGTACGAGTGTTAGCAGTGAAAGCAACGATGGATGCACCAATGTAAAGGGATTGTGTGCTGAAAAGGTCCAGCACCAGCTTTCAATCCTGGCTCTTCTGCTGTGGGAGCAGATGCCAAACGTTCGTGCAGTACTCACTGTGCTGCTGGGCAGCTGAGACCGCTGAGAATTTGGATTCAAATGGACTTTTAGGTATGAAACCGAGGAGACTGCAATGATGGTGACCCCGTTGCAAAGCTGCTTGTGTGCTGAAGAAGCAGAGCACTAGCTTTCCCTGCTGCTCCTTCTGCCGTGTGAGCAGATGCCACTGTTCATTCTGTGCTGACTGTGTTGCTGCGCAGCAGAGAGCAGGCTCTGGACTGATTCCATTCAAATGCTTTTCCTGTATGAAAGTGAGCAGTGAAAGCAACGATGAATGCACCAATGTAAAAGGGATTGTGTGCTGAACAGGTCCAGCACCAGCTTTCAATCCTGGCTCTTCTGCTGTGGGAGCAGAGGCCAAACGTTCGTGCTGTACTCACTGTGCTGCTGGGCAGCTGAGAGACACCACCTGAGAATTCGGATTGAAAAGGACTTTTAGGTATGAAGCCGAGGAGAGACTGCAATGATGGTGACCCCGTTGCAAAGCTGCTTGTGTGCTGAAGAAGCAGAGCACTAGCTTTCCCTGCTGCTCTTCTGCCGTGTGAGCAGATGCCACTGTTCATTCTGTGCTGTGTTGCTGCCAGCAGGGAGCAGGCTCTGGACGGATTCTATTCAAATGCTTTTCCTGTATGAGTGTTAGCAGTGAAAGCAACGATGGAGGCACCAATGTAAAAGGGGATTGTGTGCTGAACAGGTCCAGCACCAGCTTTCAATCCTGGCTCTTCTGCTGTGGGAGCAGAGGCCAAACGTTCGTGCTGTACTAACTGTGCTGCTAGGCAGCTGAGCGACACCACCTGAGAATTCGGATTTCAAATGGACTTTTAGGTATGAAGCCGAGGAGAGACTGCAATGATGGTGACCCCGTTGCAAAGCTGCTTGTGTGCTGAAGAAGCAGAGCACTAGCTTTCCCTGCTGCTCCTTCTGCCGTGTGAGCAGATGCCACTGTTCATTCTGTGCTGACTGTGTTGCTGCGCAGCAGAGAGCAGCCTCTGGACTGATTCCATTCAAATGCTTTTCCTGTATGAATGTGAGCAGTGAAAGCAACGATGGAGGCACCAATGTAA
Source organism: Pezoporus flaviventris (assembly GCF_033815535.1). NCBI lineage: Eukaryota > Metazoa > Chordata > Aves > Psittaciformes > Psittacidae > Pezoporus > Pezoporus flaviventris. The sequence goes on along the minus strand of NW_026892753.1, from coordinate 226,906 downwards.
AGGGGATTGTGTGCTGAACAGGTCCAGCACCAGCTTTCAATCCTGGCTCTTCTGCTGTGGGAGCAGAGGCCAAACGTTCATGCTGTACTAACTGTGCTGCTGGGCAGCTGAGAGACACCACCTGAGAATTTGGATTCAAATGGACTTTTAGGTATGAACCCGAGGAGAGACTGCAATGATGGTGACCCCGTTGCAAAGCTGCTTGTGTGCTGAAGAAGCAGAGCACTAGCTTTCCCTGCTGCTCCTTCTGCCGTGTGAGCAGATGCCACTGTTTATTCTGTGCTGACTGTGTTGCTGCGCAGCAGAGAGCAGCCTCTGGACTGATTCCATTCAAATGCTTTTCCTGTATGAAAGTGAGCAGTGAAAGCAACGATGAATGTACCAATGTAAAAGGGATTGTGTGCTGAACAGGTCCAGCACCAGCTTTCAATCCTGGCTCTTCTGCTGTGGGAGCAGAGGCCAAACGTTCGTGCAGTACTCACTGTGCTGCTGGGCAGCTGAGACCGCTTGAGAATTTGGATTCAAATGGACTTTTAGGTATGAAACCGAGGAGAGACTGCAATGATGGTGACCCCGTTGCAAAGCTGCTTGTGTGCTGAAGAAGCAGAGCACTAGCTTTCCCTGCTGCTCCTTCTGCCGTGTGAGCAGATGCCACTGTTCATTCTGTGCTGACTGTGTTGCTGCGCAGCAGAGAGCAGGCTCTGGACTGATTCCATTCAAATGCTTTTCCTGTATGAAAGTGAGCAGTGAAAGCAACGATGGAGGCACCAATGTAAAGGGGATTGTGTGCTGAACAGGTCCAGCACCAGCTTTCAATCCTGGCTCTTCTGCTGTGGGAGCAGAGGACAAACGTTCGTGCTGTACTCACTGGCGGCTGGGCAGCTGAGAGACACCACCTGAGAATTTGGATTCAAATGGACTTTTAGGTATGAAACCGAGGAGAGACTGCAATGATGGTGACCCCGTTGCAAAGCTGCTTGTGTGCTGAAGAAGCAGAGCACTAGCTTTCCCTGCTGCTCCTTCTGCCGTGTGAGCAGATGCTACTGTTCATTCTGTGCTGACTGTGTTGCTGCGCAGCAGGGAGCAGGCTCTGGACGGATTCTATTCAAATGCTTTTCCTGTATGAGTGTGAGCAGTGAAAGCAACGATGGAGGCACCAATGTAAAGGGGATTGTGTGCTGAACAGGTCCAGCACCAGCTTTCAATCCTGGCTCTTCTGCTGTGGGAGCAGAGGCCAAATGTTCGTGCTGTACTAACTGTGCTGCTGGGCAGCTGAGAGACACCACCTGAGAATTTGGATTCAAATGGACTTTTAGGTATGAACCCGAGGAGAGACTGCAATGATGGTGACCCCGTTGCAAAGCTGCTTGTGTGCTGAAGAAGCTGAGCACTAGCTTTCCCTGCTGCTCCTTCTGCCGTGTGAGCAGATGCCACTGTTCATTCTGTGCTGACTGTGTTGCTGCGCAGCAGAGAGCAGCCTCTGGACTGATTCCATTCAAATGCTTTTCCTGTATGAAAGTGAGCAGTGAAAGCAACGATGAATGCACCAATGTAAAAGGGATTGTGTGCTGAACAGGTCCAGCACCAGCTTTCAATCCTGGCTCTTCTGCTGTGGGAGCAGAGGCCAAACGTTCGTGCTGTACTCACTGTGCTGCTGGGCAGCTGAGAGACACCACCTGAGAATTTGGATTCAAATGGACTTTTAGGTATGAAGCCGAGGAGAGACTGCAATGATGGTGACCCCGTTGCAAAGCTGCTTGTGTGCTGAAGAAGCAGAGCACTAGCTTTCCCTGCTGGTCCTTCTGCCGTGTGAGCAGATGCCACTGTTCATTCTGTGCTGTGTTGCTGCCAGCAGGGAGCAGCCTCTGGACTGATTCCATTCAAATGCTTTTCCTGTATGAATGTGAGCAGTGAAAGCAACGATGAATGCACCAATGTAAAAGGGATTGTGTGCTGAACAGGTCCAGCACCAGCTTTCAATCCTGGCTCTTCTGCTGTGGGAGCAGAGGCCAAACGTTCGTGCTGTACTAACTGTGCTGCTGGCAGCTGAGCGACACCACCTGAGAATTCGGATTGAAAAGGACTTTTAGGTATGAAGCCGAGGAGAGACTGCAATGATGGTGACCCCGTTGCAAAGCTGCTTGTGTGCAGAAGAAGCAGAGCACTAGCTTTCCCTGCTGCTCTTCTGCCGTGTGAGCAGATGCCACTGTTCATTCTGTGCTGTGTTGCTGCCAGCAGGGAGCAGGCTCTGGACGGATTCTATTCAAATGCCTTTCCTGTATGAGTGTTAGCAGTGAAAGCAACGATGGAGGCACCAATGTAAAGGGGATTGTGTGCTGAACAGGTCCAGCACCAGCTTTCAATCCTGGCTCTTCTGCTGTGGGAGCAGAGGCCAAACGTTCGTGCTGTACTCACTGTGCCGCTAGGCAGCTGAGCGACACCACCTGAGAATTCGGATTCAAATGGACTTTTAGGTATGAAGCCGAGGAGAGACTGCAATGATGGTGACCCCGTTGCAAAGCTGCTTGTGTGCTGAAGAAGCAGAGCACTAGCTTTCCCTGCTGCTCCTTCTGCCGTGTGAGCAGATGCCACTGTTCATTCTGTGCTGACTGTGTTGCTGCGCAGCAGAGAGCAGCCTCTGGACTGATTCCATTCAAATGCTTTTCCTGTATGAATGTGAGCAGTGAAAGCAACGATGGATGCACCAATGTAAAGGTGATTGTGTGCTGAACAGGTCCAGCACCAGCTTTCAATCCTGGCTCTTCTGCTGTGGGAGCAGAGGCCAAACGTTCGTGCTGTACTCACTGTGCTGCTGGGCAGCTGAGACCGCTTGAGAATTTGGATTCAAATGGACTTTTAGGTATGAAACCGAGGAGAGACTGCAATGATGGTGACCCCGTTGCAAAGCTGCTTGTGTGCTGAAGAAGCAGAGCACTAGCTTTCCCTGCTGCTCCTTCTGCCGTGTGAGCAGATGCCACTGTTCATTCTGTGCTCTGTTGCTGCCAGCAGGGAGCAGTCTCTGGACTGATTCTATTCAAATGCTTTTCCTGTATGAGTGTTAGCAGTGAAAGCAACGATGGAGGCACCAATGTAAAGGGGATTGTGTGCTGAACAGGTCCAGCACCAGCTTTCAATCCTGGCTCTTCTGCTGTGGGAGCAGAGGCCAAACGTTCGTGCTGTACTCACTGTGCTGCTGGGCAGCTGAGAGACACCACCTGAGAATTTGGATTCAAATGGACTTTTAGGTATGAAACCGAGGAGAGACTGCAATGATGGTGACCCCGTTGCAAAGCTGCTTGTGTGCTGAAGAAGCAGAGCACTAGCTTTCCCTGCTGCTCCTTCTGCCGTGTGAGCAGATGCTACTGTTCATTCTGTGCTGACTGTGTTGCTGCGCAGCAGAGAGCAGCCTCTGGACTGATTCCATTCAAATGCTTTTCCTGTATGAAAGTGAGCAGTGAAAGCAACGATGAATGCACCAATGTAAAAGGGATTGTGTGCTGAACAGGTCCAGCACCAGCTTTCAATCCTGGCTCTTCTGCTGTGGGAGCAGAGGCCAAACGTTCGTGCTGTACTCACTGTGCTGCTGGGCAGCTGAGAGACACCACCTGAGAATTTGGATTCAAATGGACTTTTAGGTATGAACCCGAGGAGAGACTGCAATGATGGTGACCCCGTTGCAAAGCTGCTTGTGTGCTGAAGAAGCAGAGCACTAGCTTTCCCTGCTGCTCCTTCTGCCGTGTGAGCAGATGCCACTGTTCATTCTGTGCTGACTGTGTTGCTGCGCAGCAGAGAGCAGCCTCTGGACTGATTCCATTCAAATGCTTTTCCTGTATGAAAGTGAGCAGTGAAAGCAACGATGAATGCACCAATGTAAAAGGGATTGTGTGCTGAACAGGTCCAGCACCAGCTTTCAATCCTGGCTCTTCTGCTGTGGGAGAGGAGGCCAAACGTTCGTGCTGTACTAACTGTGCCGCTGGGCAGCTGAGAGACACCACCTGAGAATTTGGATTCAAATGGACTTTTAGGTATGAAGCCGAGGAGAGACTGCAATGATGGTGACCCCGTTGCAAAGCTGCTTGTGTGCTGAAGAAGCAGAGCACTAGCTTTCCCTGCTGCTCCTTCTGCCGTGTGAGCAGATGCCACTGTTCATTCTGTGCTGACTGTGTTGCTGCGCAGCAGAGAGCAGGCTCTGGACTGATTCTATTCAAATGCTTTTCCTGTACGAGTGTTAGCAGTGAAAGCAACGATGGATGCACCAATGTAAAGGGGACTGTGTGCTGAAAAGGTCCAGCACCAGCTTTCAATCCTGGCTCTTCTGCTGTGGGAGCAGATGCCAAACGTTCGTGCAGTACTCACTGTGCTGCTGGGCAGCTGAGACCGCTTGAGAATTTGGATTCAAATGGACTTTTAGGTATGAAACCGAGGAGAGACTGCAATGATGGTGACCCCGTTGCAAAGCAGCTTGTGTGCTGAAGAAGCAGAGCACTAGCTTTCCCTGCTGGTCCTTCTGCCCTTGAGCAGATGCTACTGTTCATTCTGTGCTGACTGTGTTGCTGCGCAGCAGAGAGCAGCCTCTGGACTGATTCCATTCAAATGCTTTTCTTGTATGAAAGTGAGCAGTGAAAGCAACGATGAATGCACCAATGTAAAAGGGATTGTGTGCTGAACAGGTCCAGCACCAGCTTTCAATCCTGGCTCTTCTGCTGTGGGAGCAGAGGCCAAACGTTCGTGCAGTACTCACTGTGCTGCTGGGCAGCTGAGACCGCTTGAGAATTTGGATTCAAATGGACTTTTAGGTATGAAACCGAGGAGAGACTGCAATGATGGTGACCCCGTTGCAAAGCTGCTTGTGTGCTGAAGAAGCAGAGCACTAGCTTTCCCTGCTGCTCCTTCTGCCGTGTGAGCAGATGCCACTGTTCATTCTGTGCTGACTGTGTTGCTGCGCAGCAGAGAGCAGGCTCTGGACTGATTCCATTCAAATGCTTTTCCTGTATGAAAGTGAGCAGTGAAAGCAACGATGGAGGCACCAATGTAAAGGGGATTGTGTGCTGAACAGGTCCAGCACCAGCTTTCAATCCTGGCTCTTCTGCTGTGGGAGCAGAGGACAAACGTTCGTGCTGTACTCACTGGCGGCTGGGCAGCTGAGAGACACCACCTGAGAATTTGGATTCAAATGGACTTTTAGGTATGAAACCGAGGAGAGACTGCAATGATGGTGACCCCGTTGCAAAGCTGCTTGTGTGCTGAAGAAGCAGAGCACTAGCTTTCCCTGCTGCTCCTTCTGCCGTGTGAGCAGATGCTACTGTTCATTCTGTGCTGACTGTGTTGCTGCGCAGCAGGGAGCAGGCTCTGGACGGATTCTATTCAAATGCTTTTCCTGTATGAGTGTGAGCAGTGAAAGCAACGATGGAGGCACCAATGTAAAGGGGATTGTGTGCTGAACAGGTCCAGCACCAGCTTTCAATCCTGGCTCTTCTGCTGTGGGAGCAGAGGCCAAATGTTCGTGCTGTACTAACTGTGCTGCTGGGCAGCTGAGAGACACCACCTGAGAATTTGGATTCAAATGGACTTTTAGGTATGAACCCGAGGAGAGACTGCAATGATGGTGACCCCGTTGCAAAGCTGCTTGTGTGCTGAAGAAGCTGAGCACTAGCTTTCCCTGCTGGTCCTTCTACCCTTGAGCAGATGCTACTGTTCATTCTGTGCTGACTGTGTTGCTGCGCAACAGAGAGCAGCCTCTGGACTGATTCCATTCAAATGCTTTTCCTGTATGAAAGTGAGCAGTGAAAGCAACGATGAATGCACCAATGTAAAAGGGATTGTGTGCTGAACAGGTCCAGCACCAGCTTTCAATCCTGGCTCTTCTGCTGTGGGAGCAGAGGCCAAACGTTCGTGCTGTACTCACTGTGCTGCTGGGCAGCTGAGAGACACCACCTGAGAATTTGGATTCAAATGGACTTTTAGGTATGAAGCCGAGGAGAGACTGCAATGATGGTGACCCCGTTGCAAAGCTGCTTGTGTGCTGAAGAAGCAGAGCACTAGCTTTCCCTGCTGCTCCTTCTGCCGTGTGAGCAGATGCCACTGTTCATTCTGTGCTGACTGTGTTGCTGCGCAGCAGAGAGCAGCCTCTGGACTGATTCCATTCAAATGCTTTTCCTGTATGAAAGTGAGCAGTGAAAGCAACGATGAATGCACCAATGTAAAAGGGATTGTGTGCTGAACAGGTCCAGCACCAGCTTTCAATCCTGGCTCTTCTGCTGTGGGAGAGGAGGCCAAACGTTCGTGCTGTACTAACTGTGCCGCTGGGCAGCTGAGAGACACCACCTGAGAATTTGGATTCAAATGGACTTTTAGGTATGAAGCCGAGGAGAGACTGCAATGATGGTGACCCCGTTGCAAAGCTGCTTGTGTGCTGAAGAAGCAGAGCACTAGCTTTCCCTGCTGCTCCTTCTGCCGTGTGAGCAGATGCCACTGTTCATTCTGTGCTGACTGTGTTGCTGCGCAGCAGAGAGCAGGCTCTGGACTGATTCTATTCAAATGCTTTTCCTGTACGAGTGTTAGCAGTGAAAGCAACGATGGATGCACCAATGTAAAGGGGACTGTGTGCTGAAAAGGTCCAGCACCAGCTTTCAATCCTTGCTCTTCTGCTGTGGGAGCAGATGCCAAACGTTCGTGCAGTACTCACTGTGCTGCTGGGCAGCTGAGACCGCTTGAGAATTTGGATTCAAATGGACTTTTAGGTATGAAACCGAGGAGAGACTGCAATGATGGTGACCCCGTTGCAAAGCAGCTTGTGTGCTGAAGAAGCAGAGCACTAGCTTTCCCTGCTGGTCCTTCTGCCCTTGAGCAGATGCTACTGTTCATTCTGTGCTGACTGTGTTGCTGCGCAGCAGAGAGCAGCCTCTGGACTGATTCCATTCAAATGCTTTTCTTGTATGAAAGTGAGCAGTGAAAGCAACGATGAATGCACCAATGTAAAAGGGATTGTGTGCTGAACAGGTCCAGCACCAGCTTTCAATCCTTGCTCTTCTGCTGTGGGAGCAGAGGCCAAACGTTCGTGCAGTACTCACTGTGCTGCTGGGCAGCTGAGACCGCTTGAGAATTTGGATTCAAATGGACTTTTAGGTATGAAACCGAGGAGAGACTGCAATGATGGTGACCCCGTTGCAAAGCTGCTTGTGTGCTGAAGAAGCAGAGCACTAGCTTTCCCTGCTGCTCCTTCTGCCGTGTGAGCAGATGCCACTCTTCATTCTGTGCTGACTGTGTTGCTGCGCAGCAGAGAGCAGGCTCTGGACTGATTCCATTCAAATGCTTTTCCTGTATGAAAGTGAGCAGTGAAAGCAACGATGGAGGCACCAATGTAAAGGGGATTGTGTGCTGAACAGGTCCAGCACCAGCTTTCAATCCTGGCTCTTCTGCTGTGGGAGCAGAGGACAAACGTTCGTGCTGTACTCACTGGCGGCTGGGCAGCTGAGAGACACCACCTGAGAATTTGGATTCAAATGGACTTTTAGGTATGAAACCGAGGAGAGACTGCAATGATGGTGACCCCGTTGCAAAGCTGCTTGTGTGCTGAAGAAGCAGAGCACTAGCTTTCCCTGCTGCTCCTTCTGCCGTGTGAGCAGATGCCACTGTTCATTCTGTGCTGACTGTGTTGCTGCGCAGCAGGGAGCAGGCTCTGGACGGATTCTATTCAAATGCTTCTCCTGTATGAGTGTTAGCAGTGAAAGCAACGATGGAGGCACCAATGTAAAGGGGATTGTGTGCTGAACAGGTCCAGCACCAGCTTTCAATCCTGGCTCTTCTGCTGTGGGAGCAGAGGCCAAATGTTCGTGCTGTACTAACTGTGCTGCTGGGCAGCTGAGAGACACCACCTGAGAATTTGGATTCAAATGGACTTTTAGGTATGAACCCGAGGAGAGACTGCAATGATGGTGACCCCGTTGCAAAGCTGCTTGTGTGCTGAAGAAGCTGAGCACTAGCTTTCCCTGCTGGTCCTTCTACCCTTGAGCAGATGCTACTGTTCATTCTGTGCTGACTGTGTTGCTGCGCAACAGAGAGCAGCCTCTGGACTGATTCCATTCAAATGCTTTTCCTGTATGAAAGTGAGCAGTGAAAGCAACGATGAATGCACCAATGTAAAAGGGATTGTGTGCTGAACAGGTCCAGCACCAGCTTTCAATCCTGGCTCTTCTGCTGTGGGAGCAGAGGCCAAACGTTCGTGCTGTACTCACTGTGCTGCTGGGCAGCTGAGAGACACCACCTGAGAATTTGGATTCAAATGGACTTTTAGGTATGAACCCGAGGAGAGACTGCAATGATGGTGACCCCGTTGCAAAGCTGCTTGTGTGCTGAAGAAGCAGAGCACTAGCTTTCCCTGCTGCTCCTTCTGCCGTGTGAGCAGATGCCACTGTTCATTCTGTGCTGACTGTGTTGCTGCGCAGCAGAGAGCAGCCTCTGGACTGATTCCATTCAAATGCTTTTCCTGTATGAAAGTGAGCAGTGAAAGCAACGATGAATGCACCAATGTAAAAGGGATTGTGTGCTGAACAGGTCCAGCACCAGCTTTCAATCCTGGCTCTTCTGCTGTGGGAGAGGAGGCCAAACGTTCGTGCTGTACTCACTGTGCCGCTGGGCAGCTGAGAGACACCACCTGAGAATTTGGATTCAAATGGACTTTTAGGTATGAAGCCGAGGAGAGACTGCAATGATGGTGACCCCGTTGCAAAGCTGCTTGTGTGCTGAAGAAGCAGAGCACTAGCTTTCCCTGCTGCTCCTTCTGCCGTGTGAGCAGATGCCACTGTTCAGTCTGTGCTGACTGTGTTGCTGCGCAGCAGAGAGCAGGCTCTGGACTGATTCTATTCAAATGCTTTTCCTGTACGAGTGTTAGCAGTGAAAGCAACGATGGATGCACCAATGTAAAGGGGACTGTGTGCTGAAAAGGTCCAGCACCAGCTTTCAATCCTTGCTCTTCTGCTGTGGGAGCAGATGCCAAACGTTCGTGCAGTACTCACTGTGCTGCTGGGCAGCTGAGACCGCTTGAGAATTTGGATTCAAATGGACTTTTAGGTATGAAACCGAGGAGAGACTGCAATGATGGTGACCCCGTTGCAAAGCAGCTTGTGTGCTGAAGAAGCAGAGCACTAGCTTTCCCTGCTGGTCCTTCTGCCCTTGAGCAGATGCTACTGTTCATTCTGTGCTGACTGTGTTGCTGCGCAGCAGAGAGCAGCCTCTGGACTGATTCCATTCAAATGCTTTTCTTGTATGAAAGTGAGCAGTGAAAGCAACGATGAATGCACCAATGTAAAAGGGATTGTGTGCTGAACAGGTCCAGCACCAGCTTTCAATCCTGGCTCTTCTGCTGTGGGAGCAGAGGCCAAACGTTCGTGCAGTACTCACTGTGCTGCTGGGCAGCTGAGACCGCTTGAGAATTTGGATTCAAATGGACTTTTAGGTATGAAACCGAGGAGAGACTGCAATGATGGTGACCCCGTTGCAAAGCTGCTTGTGTGCTGAAGAAGCAGAGCACTAGCTTTCCCTGCTGCTCCTTCTGCCGTGTGAGCAGATGCCACTGTTCATTCTGTGCTGACTGTGTTGCTGCGCAGCAGAGAGCAGGCTCTGGACTGATTCTATTCAAATGCTTTTCCTGTACGAGTGTTAGCAGTGAAAGCAACGATGGATGCACCAATGTAAAGGGGACTGTGTGCTGAAAAGGTCCAGCACCAGCTTTCAATCCTTGCTCTTCTGCTGTGGGAGCAGATGCCAAACGTTCGTGCAGTACTCACTGTGCTGCTGGGCAGCTGAGACCGCTTGAGAATTTGGATTCAAATGGACTTTTAGGTATGAAACCGAGGAGAGACTGCAATGATGGTGACCCCGTTGCAAAGCTGCTTGTGTGCTGAAGAAGCTGAGCACTAGCTTTCCCTGCTGGTCCTTCTACCCTTGAGCAGATGCTACTGTTCATTCTGTGCTGACTGTGTTGCTGCGCAGCAGAGAGCAGCCTCTGGACTGATTCCATTCAAATGCTTTTCTTTTATGAAAGTGAGCAGTGAAAGCAACGATGAATGCACCAATGTAAAAGGGATTGTGTGCTGAACAGGTCCAGCACCAGCTTTCAATCCTGGCTCTTCTGCTGTGGGAGCAGAGGCCAAACGTTCGTGCAGTACTCACTGTGCTGCTGGGCAGCTGAGACCGCTTGAGAATTTGGATTCAAATGGACTTTTAGGTATGAAACCGAGGAGAGACTGCAATGATGGTGACCCCGTTGCAAAGCTGCTTGTGTGCTGAAGAAGCAGAGCACTAGCTTTCCCTGCTGCTCCTTCTGCCGTGTGAGCAGATGCCACTCTTCATTCTGTGCTGACTGTGTTGCTGCGCAGCAGAGAGCAGGCTCTGGACTGATTCCATTCAAATGCTTTTCCTGTATGAAAGTGAGCAGTGAAAGCAACGATGGAGGCACCAATGTAAAGGGGATTGTGTGCTGAACAGGTCCAGCACCAGCTTTCAATCCTGGCTCTTCTGCTGTGGGAGCAGAGGACAAACGTTTGTGCTGTACTCACTGGCGGCTGGGCAGCTGAGAGACACCACCTGAGAATTTGGATTCAAATGGACTTTTAGGTATGAAACCGAGGAGAGACTGCAATGATGGTGACCCCGTTGCAAAGCTGCTTGTGTGCTGAAGAAGCAGAGCACTAGCTTTCCCTGCTGCTCCTTCTGCCGTGTGAGCAGATGCTACTGTTCATTCTGTGCTGACTGTGTTGCTGCGCAGCAGAGAGCAGCCTCTGGACTGATTCCATTCAAATGCTTTTCTTGTATGAAAGTGAGCAGTGAAAGCAACGATGAATGCACCAATGTAAAAGGGATTGTGTGCTGAACAGGTCCAGCACCAGCTTTCAATCCTGGCTCTTCTGCTGTGGGAGCAGAGGCCAAACGTTCGTGCAGTACTCACTGTGCTGCTGGGCAGCTGAGACCGCTTGAGAATTTGGATTCAAATGGACTTTTAGGTATGAAACCGAGGAGAGACTGCAATGATGGTGACCCCGTTGCAAAGCTGCTTGTGTGCTGAAGAAGCAGAGCACTAGGTTTCCCTGCTGCTCCTTCTGCCGTGTGAGCAGATGCCACTCTTCATTCTGTGCTGTGTTGCTGCCAGCAGGGAGCAGGCTCTGGACGGATTCTATTCAAATGCTTTTCCTGTATGAGTGTTAGCAGTGAAAGCAACGATGGAGGAACCAATGTAAAGGGGATTGTGTGCTGAACAGGTCCAGCACCAGCTTTCAATCCTTGCTCTTCTGCTGTGGGAGCAGAGGCCAAACGTTCGTGCAGTACTCACTGTGCTGCTGGGCAGCTGAGACCGCTTGAGAATTTGGATTCAAATGGACTTTTAGGTATGAAACCGAGGAGAGACTGCAATGATGGTGACCCCGTTGCAAAGCTGCTTGTGTGCTGAAGAAGCAGAGCACTAGCTTTCCCTGCTGCTCCTTCTGCCGTGTGAGCAGATGCCACTCTTCATTCTGTGCTGTGTTGCTGCCAGCAGGGAGCAGGCTCTGGACGGATTCTATTCAAATGCTTTTCCTGTATGAGTGTTAGCAGTGAAAGCAACGATGGAGGCACCAATGTAAAGGGGATTGTGTGCTGAACAGGTCCAGCACCAGCTTTCAATCCTTGCTCTTCTGCTGTGGGAGCAGAGGCCAAACGTTCGTGCAGTACTCACTGTGCTGCTGGGGAGCTGAGACCGCTTGAGAATTTGGATTCAAATGGACTTTTAGGTATGAAACCGAGGAGAGACTGCAATGATGGTGACCCCGTTGCAAAGCTGCTTGTGTGCTGAAGAAGCAGAGCACTAGCTTTCCCTGCTGCTCCTTCTGCCGTGTGAGCAGATGCCACTGTTCATTCTGTGCTGTGTTGCTGCCAGCAGGGAGCAGGCTCTGGACGGATTCTATTCAAATGCTTTTCCTGTATGAGTGTTAGCAGTGAAAGCAACGATGGAGGCACCAATGTAAAGGGGATTGTGTGCTGAACAGGTCCAGCACCAGCTTTCAATCCTGGCTCTTCTGCTGTGGGAGCAGAGGCCAAACGTTCGTGCTGTACTCACTGTGCTGCTGGGCAGCTGAGAGACACAACCTGAGAATTTGGATTCAAATGGACTTTTAGGTATGAAACCGAGGAGAGACTGCAATGATGGTGACCCCGTTGCAAAGCTGCGTGTGTGCTGAAGAAGCAGAGCACTAGCTTTCCCTGCTGCTCCTTCTGCCGTGTGAGCAGATGCTACTGTTCATTCTCAGCTGACTGTGTTGCTGCGCAGCAGAGAGCAGCCTCTGGACTGATTCCATTCAAATGCTTTTCCTGTATGAAAGTGAGCAGTGAAAGCAACGATGAATGCACCAATGTAAAAGGGATTGTGTGCTGAACAGGTCCAGCACCAGCTTTCAATCCTGTCTCTTCTGCTGTGGGAGCAGAGGCCAAACGTTCGTGCTGTACTCACTGTGCTGCTGGGCAGCTGAGAGACACCACCTGAGAATTCGGATTGAAAAGGACTTTTAGGTATGAAGCCGAGGAGAGACTGCAATGATGGTGACCCCGTTGCAAAGCTGCTTGTGTGCTGAAGAAGCAGAGCACTAGCTTTCCCTGCTGCTCTTCTGCCGTGTGAGCAGATGCCACTGTTCATTCTGTGCTGTGTTGCTGCCAGCAGGGAGCAGGCTCTGGACGGATTCTATTCAAATGCTTTTCCTGTATGAGTGTTAGCAGTGAAAGCAACGATGGAGGCACCAATGTAAAGGGGATTGTGTGCTGAACAGGTCCAGCACCAGCTTTCAATCCTGGCTCTTCTGCTGTGGGAGCAGAGGCCAAACGTTCGTGCTGTACTAACTGTGCTGCTAGGCAGCTGAGCGACACCACCTGAGAATTCGGATTCAAATGGACTTTTAGGTATGAAGCCGAGGAGAGACTGCAATGATGGTGACCCCGTTGCAAAGCTGCTTGTGTGCTGAAGAAGCAGAGCACTAGCTTTCCCTGCTGCTCCTTCTGCCGTGTAAGCAGATGCCACTGTTCATTCTGTGCTGACTGTGTTGCTGCGCAGCAGAGAGCAGCCTCTGGACTGATTCCATTCAAATGCTTTTCCTGTATGAAAGTGAGCAGTGAAAGCAACGATGAATGCACCAATGTAAAAGAGATTGTGTGCTGAACAGGTCCCGCACCAGCTTTCAATCCTGGCTCTTCTGCTGTGGGAGCAGAGGCCAAACGTTCGTGCTGTACTAACTGTGCTGCTGGGCGGCTGAGAGACACCACCTGAGAATTTGGATTCAAATGGACTTTTAGGTATGAAACCGAGGAGAGACTGCAATGATGGTGACCCCGTTGCAAAGCTGCTTGTGTGCTGAAGAAGCAGAGCACTAGCTTTCCCTGCTGCTCCTTCTGCCGTGTGAGCAGATGCCACTGTTCATTCTGTGCTGACTGTGTTGCTGCGCAGCAAAGAGCAGCCTCTGGACTGATTCTATTCAAATGCTTTTCCTGTACGAGTGTTAGCAGTGAAAGCAGCGATGGATGCACCAATGTAAAGGGGATTGTGTGCTGAAAAGGTCCAGCACCAGCTTTCAATCCTGGCTCTTCTGCTGTGGGAGCAGATGCCAAACGTTCGTGCAGTACTCACTGTTCTGCTGGGCAGCTGACACCACCTGAGAATTTGGATTCAAATGGACTTTTAGGTATGAACCCGAGGAGAGACTGCAATGATGGTGACCCCGTTGCAAAGCTGCTTGTGTGCTGAAGAAGCAGAGCACTAGCTTTCCCTGCTGCTCCTTCTGCCGTGTGAGCAGATGCCACTGTTCATTCTGTGCTGACTGTGTTGCTGCGCAGCAGAGAGCAGCCTCTGGACTGATTCCATTCAAATGCTTTTCCTGTATGAAAGTGAGCAGTGAAAGCAACGATGAATGCACCAATGTAAAAGAGATTGTGTGCTGAACAGGTCCAGCACCAGCTTTCAATCCTGGCTCTTCTGCTGTGGGAGCAGAGGCCAAACGTTCGTGCTGTACTAACTGTGCTGCTGGGCGGCTGAGAGACACCACCTGAGAATTTGGATTCAAATGGACTTTTAGGTATGAAACCGAGGAGAGACTGCAATGATGGTGACCCCGTTGCAAAGCTGCTTGTGTGCTGAAGAAGCAGAGCACTAGCTTTCCCTGCTGCTCCTTCTGCCGTGTGAGCAGATGCCACTGTTCATTCTGTGCTGACTGTGTTGCTGCGCAGCAAAGAGCAGCCTCTGGACTGATTCTATTCAAATGCTTTTCCTGTACGAGTGTTAGCAGTGAAAGCAGCGATGGATGCACCAATGTAAAGGGGATTGTGTGCTGAAAAGGTCCAGCACCAGCTTTCAATCCTGGCTCTTCTGCTGTGGGAGCAGATGCCAAACGTTCGTGCAGTACTCACTGTTCTGCTGGGCAGCTGAGACCGCTTGAGAATTTGGATTCAAATGGACTTTTAGGTATGAAACCGAGGAGAGACGGCAATGATGGTGACCCCGTTGCAAAGCAGCTTGTGTGCTGAAGAGGCAGAGCACTAGCTTTCCCTGCTGGTCCTTCTGCCCTTGAGCAGATGCTACTGTTCATTCTGTGCTGACTGTGTTGCTGCGCAGCAGAGAGCAGCCTCTGGACTGATTCCATTCAAATGCTTTTCTTGTATGAAAGTGAGCAGTGAAAGCAACGATGAATGCACCAATGTAAAAGGGATTGTGTGCTGAACAGGTCCAGCACCAGCTTTCAATCCTGGCTCTTCTGCTGTGGGAGCAGAGGCCAAACGTTCGTGCAGTACTCACTGTGCTGCTGGGCAGCTGAGACCGCTTGAGAATTTGGATTCAAATGGACTTTTAGGTATGAACCCGAGGAGAGACTGCAATGATGGTGACCCCGTTGCAAAGCTGCTTGTGTGCTGAAGAAGCTGAGCACTAGGTTTCCCTGCTGCTCCTTCTGCCGTGTGAGCAGATGCCACTGTTCATTCTGTGCTGACTGTGTTGCTGCGCAGCAGAGAGCAGCCTCTGGACTGATTCCATTCAAATGCTTTTCCTGTATGAAAGTGAGCAGTGAAAGCAACGATGAATGCACCAATGTAAAAGGGATTGTGTGCTGAACAGGTCCAGCACCAGCTTTCAATCCTGGCTCTTCTGCTGTGGGAGCAGAGCCCAAACGTTCGTGCTGTACTCACTGTGCTGCTGGGCAGCTGAGAGACACCACCTGAGAATTCGGATTGAAAAGGACTTTTAGGTATGAAGCCGAGGAGAGACTGCAATGATGGTGACCCCGTTGCAAAGCTGCTTGTGTGCTGAAGAAGCAGAGCACTAGCTTTCCCTGCTGCTCCTTCTGCCGTGTGAGCAGATGCCACTGTTCATTCTGTGCTGACTGTGTTGCTGCGCAGCAAAGAGCAGGCTCTGGACTGATTCTATTCAAATGCTTTTCCTGTACGAGTGTTAGCAGTGAAAGCAACGATGGATGCACCAATGTAAAGGGGATTGTGTGCTGAAAAGGTCCAGCACCAGCTTTCAATCCTTGCTCTTCTGCTGTGGGAGCAGATGCCAAACGTTCGTGCAGTACTCACTGTGCTGCTGGGCAGCTGAGACCGCTTGAGAATTTGGATTCAAATGGACTTTTAGGTATGAAACCGAGGAGAGACTGCAATGATGGTGACCCCGTTGCAAAGCAGCTTGTGTGCTGAAGAGGCAGAGCACTAGCTTTCCCTGCTGCTCCTTCTGCCCTTGAGCAGATGCTACTGTTCATTCTGTGCTGCCTGTGTTGCTGCGCAGCAGAGAGCAGCCTCTGGACTGATTCCATTCAAATTCTTTTCTTGTATGAAAGTGAGCAGTGAAAGCAACGATGAATGCACCAATGTAAAAGGGATTGTGTGCTGAAAAGGTCCAGCACCAGCTTTCAATCCTGGCTCTTCTGCTGTGGGAGCAGAGGCTAAACGTTCGTGCAGTACTCACTGTGCTGCTGGGCAGCTGAGACCGCTTGAGAATTTGGATTCAAATGGACTTTTAGGTATGAAACCGAGGAGAGACTGCAATGATGGTGACCCCGTTGCAAAGCTGCTTGTGTGCTGAAGAAGCAGAGCACTAGCTTTCCCTGCTGCTCCTTCTGCCGTGTGAGCAGATGCCACTGTTCATTCTGTGCTGACTGTGTTGCTGCGCAGCAGAGAGCAGCCTCTGGACTGATTCCATTCAAATGCTTTTCCTGTATGAATGTGAGCAGTGAAAGCAACGATGGAGGCACCAATGTAAAGGGGATTGTGTGCTGAACAGGTCCAGCACCAGCTTTCAATCCTGGCTCTTCTGCTGTGGGAGCAGAGGCCAAACGTTCGTGCTGTACTCACTGTGCTGCTGGGCAGCTGAGAGACACCACCTGAGAATTTGGATTCAAATGGACTTTTAGGTATGAAGCCGAGGAGAGACTGCAATGATGGTGACCCCGTTGCAAAGCTGCTTGTGTGCTGAAGAAGCAGAGCACTAGCTTTCCCTGCTGCTCCTTCTGCCGTGTAAGCAGATGCCACTGTTCATTCTGTGCTGACTGTGTTGCTGCGCAGCAGAGAGCAGCCTCTGGACTGATTCCATTCAAATGCTTTTCCTGTATGAAAGTGAGCAGTGAAAGCAACGATGAATGCACCAATGTAAAAGAGATTGTGTGCTGAACAGGTCCAGCACCAGCTTTCAATCCTGGCTCTTCTGCTGTGGGAGCAGAGGCCAAACGTTCGTGCTGTACTAACTGTGCTGCTGGGCGGCTGAGAGACACCACCTGAGAATTTGGATTCAAATGGACTTTTAGGTATGAAACCGAGGAGAGACTGCAATGATGGTGACCCCGTTGCAAAGCTGCTTGTGTGCTGAAGAAGCAGAGCACTAGCTTTCCCTGCTGCTCCTTCTGCCGTGTGAGCAGATGCCACTGTTCATTCTGTGCTGACTGTGTTGCTGCGCAGCAAAGAGCAGGCTCTGGACTGATTCTATTCAAATGCTTTTCCTGTACGAGTGTTAGCAGTGAAAGCAACGATGGATGCACCAATGTAAAGGGGATTGTGTGCTGAAAAGGTCCAGCACCAGCTTTCAATCCTGGCTCTTCTGCTGTGGGAGCAGATGCCAAACGTTCGTGCAGTACTCACTGTGCTGCTGGGCAGCTGAGACCGCTTGAGAATTTGGATTCAAATGGACTTTTAGGTATGAAACCGAGGAGAGACTGCAATGATGGTGACCCCGTTGCAAAGCTGCTTGTGTGCTGAAGAAGCAGAGCACTAGCTTTCCCTGCTGCTCCTTCTGCCGTGTGAGGAGATGCCACTGTTCATTCTGTGCTGACTGTGTTGCTGCGCAGCAGAGAGCAGCCTCTGGACTGATTCCATTCAAATGCTTTTCCTGTATGAAAGTGAGCAGTGAAAGCAACGATGAATGCACCAATGTAAAAGGGATTGTGTGCTGAACAGGTCCAGCACCAGCTTTCAATCCTTGCTCTTCTGCTGTGGGAGCAGAGCCCAAACGTTCGTGCTGTACTCACTGTGCTGCTGGGCAGCTGAGAGACACCACCTGAGAATTCGGATTGAAAAGGACTTTTAGGTATGAAGCCGAGGAGAGACTGCAATGACGGTGACCCCGTTGCAAAGCTGCTTGTGTGCTGAAGAAGCAGAGCACTAGCTTTCCCTGCTGCTCTTCTGCCGTGTGAGCAGATGCCACTGTTCATTCTGTGCTGTGTTGCTGCCAGCAGGGAGCAGGCTCTGGACGGATTCTATTCAAATGCTTTTCCTGTATGAGTGTTAGCAGTGAAAGCAACGATGGAGGCACCAATGTAAAGGGGATTGTGTGCTGAACAGGTCCAGCACCAGCTTTCAATCCTGGCTCTTCTGCTGTGGGAGCAGAGGCCAAACGTTCGTGCTGTACTAACTGTGCTGCTAGGCAGCTGAGCGACACCACCTGAGAATTCGGATTCAAATGGACTTTTAGGTATGAAGCCGAGGAGAGACTGCAATGATGGTGACCCCGTTGCAAAGCTGCTTGTGTGCTGAAGAAGCAGAGCACTAGCTTTCCCTGCTGCTCCTTCTGCCGTGTGAGCAGATGCCACTGTTCATTCTGTGCTGACTGTGTTGCTGCGCAGCAGAGAGCAGCCTCTGGACTGATTCCATTCAAATGCTTTTCCTGTATGAATGTGAGCAGTGAAAGCAACGATGGAGGCACCAATGTAAAGGGGATTGTGTGCTGAACAGGTCCAGCACCAGCTTTCAATCCTGGCTCTTCTGCTGTGGGAGCAGAGGCCAAACGTTCATGCTGTACTAACTGTGCTGCTGGGCAGCTGAGAGACACCACCTGAGAATTTGGATTCAAATGGACTTTTAGGTATGAACCCGAGGAGAGACTGCAATGATGGTGACCCCGTTGCAAAGCTGCTTGTGTGCTGAAGAAGCAGAGCACTAGCTTTCCCTGCTGCTCCTTCTGCCGTGTGAGCAGATGCCACTGTTCATTCTGTGCTGACTGTGTTGCTGCGCAGCAGAGAGCAGCCTCTGGACTGATTCCATTCAAATGCTTTTCCTGTATGAAAGTGAGCAGTGAAAGCAACGATGAATGCACCAATGTAAAAGGGATTGTGTGCTGAACAGGTCCAGCACCAGCTTTCAATCCTGGCTCTTCTGCTGTGGGAGCAGAGGCCAAACGTTCGTGCAGTACTCACTGTGCTGCTGGGCAGCTGAGAGACACCACCTGAGAATTTGGATTCAAATGGACTTTTAGGTATGAAGCCGAGGAGAGACTGCAATGATGGTGACCCCGTTGCAAAGCTGCTTGTGTGCTGAAGAAGCAGAGCACTAGCTTTCCCTGCTGCTCCTTCTGCCGTGTGAGCAGATGCCACTGTTCATTCTGTGCTGTGTTGCTGCCAGCAGGGAGCAGCCTCTGGACTGATTCCATTCAAATGCTTTTCCTGTATGAATGTGAGCAGTGAAAGCAACGATGAATGCACCAATGTAAAAGGGATTGTGTGCTGAACAGGTCCAGCACCAGCTTTCAATCCTGGCTCTTCTGCTGTGGGAGCAGAGGCCAAACGTTCGTGCTGTACTAACTGTGCTGCTGGGCAGCTGAGCGACACCACCTGAGAATTCGGATTGAAAAGGACTTTTAGGTATGAAGCCGAGGAGAGACTGCAATGATGGTGACCCCGTTGCAAAGCTGCTTGTGTGCTGAAGAAGCAGAGCACTAGCTTTCCCTGCTGCTCCTTCTGCCGTGTGAGCAGATGCCACTGTTCATTCTGTGCTGTGTTGCTGCCAGCAGGGAGCAGGCTCTGGACGGATTCTATTCAAATGCCTTTCCTGTATGAGTGTTAGCAGTGAAAGCAACGATGGAGGCACCAATGTAAAGGGGATTGTGTGCTGAACAGGTCCAGCACCAGCTTTCAATCCTGGCTCTTCTGCTGTGGGAGCAGAGGCCAAACGTTCGTGCTGTACTCACTGTGCCGCTAGGCAGCTGAGCGACACCACCTGAGAATTCGGATTCAAATGGACTTTTAGGTATGAAGCCGAGGAGAGACTGCAATGATGGTGACCCCGTTGCAAAGCTGCTTGTGTGCTGAAGAAGCAGAGCACTAGCTTTCCCTGCTGCTCCTTCTGCCATGTGAGCAGATGCCACTGTTCATTCTGTGCTGACTGTGTTGCTGCGCAGCAGAGAGCAGGCTCTGGACTGATTCTATTCAAATGCTTTTCCTGTACGAGTGTTAGCAGTGAAAGCAACGATGGATGCACCAATGTAAAGGGGATTGTGTGCTGAACAGGTCCAGCACCAGCTTTCAATCCTTGCTCTTCTGCTGCGGGAGCAGATGCCAAACGTTCGTGCAGTACTCACTGTGCTGCTGGGCAGCTGAGACCGCTTGAGAATTTGGATTCAAATGGACTTTTAGGTGTGAAACCGAGGAGAGACTGCAATGATGGTGACCCCGTTGCAAAGCTGCTTGTGTGCTGAAGAAGCAGAGCACTAGCTTTCCCTGCTGCTCCTTCTGCCGTGTGAGGAGATGCCACTGTTCATTCTGTGCTGACTGTGTTCCTGCGCAGCAGAGAGCAGGCTCTGGACTGATTCCATTCAAATGCTTTTCCTGTATGAATGTGAGCAGTGAAAGCAACGATGGAGGCACCAATGTAAAGGGGATTGTGTGCTGAACAGGTCCAGCACCAGCTTTCAATCCTGGCTCTTCTGCTGTGGGAGCAGAGGCCAAACGTTCATGCTGTACTAACTGTGCTGCTGGGCAGCTGAGAGACACCACCTGAGAATTTGGATTCAAATGGACTTTTAGGTATGAACCCGAGGAGAGACTGCAATGATGGTGACCCCGTTGCAAAGCTGCTTGTGTGCTGAAGAAGCAGAGCACTAGCTTTCCCTGCTGCTCCTTCTGCCGTGTGAGCAGATGCCACTGTTCATTCTGTGCTGACTGTGTTGCTGCGCAGCAGAGAGCAGCCTCTGGACTGATTCCATTCAAATGCTTTTCCTGTATGAAAGTGAGCAGTGAAAGCAACGATGAATGCACCAATGTAAAAGGGATTGTGTGCTGAACAGGTCCAGCACCAGCTTTCAATCCTGGCTCTTCTGCTGTGGGAGCAGATGCCAAACGTTCGTGCTGTACTCACTGTGCTGCTGGGCAGCTGAGAGACACCACCTGAGAATTTGGATTCAAATGGACTTTTAGGTATGAAGCCGAGGAGAGACTGCAATGATGGTGACCCCGTTGCAAAGCTGCTTGTGTGCTGAAGAAGCAGAGCACTAGCTTTCCCTGCTGCTCCTTCTGCCGTGTGAGCAGATGCCACTGTTCATTCTGTGCTGTGTTGCTGCCAGCAGGGAGCAGCCTCTGGACTGATTCCATTCAAATGCTTTTCCTGTATGAAAGTGAGCAGTGAAAGCAACGATGGAGGCACCAATGTAAAAGGGATTGTGTGCTGAACAGGTCCAGCACCAGCTTTCAATCCTGGCTCTTCTGCTGTGGGAGCAGAGGCCAAACGTTCGTGCTGTACTAACTGTGCTGCTGGGCAGCTGAGCGACACCACCTGAGAATTCGGATTGAAAAGGACTTTTAGGTATGAAGCCGAGGAGAGACTGCAATGATGGTGACCCCGTTGCAAAGCTGCTTGTGTGCTGAAGAAGCAGAGCACTAGCTTTCCCTGCTGCTCTTCTGCCGTGTGAGCAGATGCCACTGTTCATTCTGTGCTGTGTTGCTGCCAGCAGGGAGCAGGCTCTGGACGGATTCTATTCAAATGCCTTTCCTGTATGAGTGTTAGCAGTGAAAGCAACGATGGAGGCACCAATGTAAAGGGGATTGTGTGCTGAACAGGTCCAGCACCAGCTTTCAATCCTGGCTCTTCTGCTGTGGGAGCAGAGGCCAAACGTTCGTGCTGTACTCACTGTGCCGCTAGGCAGCTGAGCGACACCACCTGAGAATTCGGATTCAAATGGACTTTTAGGTATGAAGCCGAGGAGAGACTGCAATGATGGTGACCCCGTTGCAAAGCTGCTTGTGTGCTGAAGAAGCAGAGCACTAGCTTTCCCTGCTGCTCCTTCTGCCATGTGAGCAGATGCCACTGTTCATTCTGTGCTGACTGTGTTGCTGCGCAGCAGAGAGCAGGCTCTGGACTGATTCTATTCAAATGCTTTTCCTGTACGAGTGTTAGCAGTGAAAGCAACGATGGATGCACCAATGTAAAGGGGATTGTGTGCTGAACAGGTCCAGCACCAGCTTTCAATCCTTGCTCTTCTGCTGTGGGAGCAGATGCCAAACGTTCGTGCAGTACTCACTGTGCTGCTGGGCAGCTGAGACCGCTTGAGAATTTGGATTCAAATGGACTTTTAGGTGTGAAACCGAGGAGAGACTGCAATGATGGTGACCCCGTTGCAAAGCTGCTTGTGTGCTGAAGAAGCAGAGCACTAGCTTTCCCTGCTGCTCCTTCTGCCGTGTGAGGAGATGCCACTGTTCATTCTGTGCTGACTGTGTTCCTGCGCAGCAGAGAGCAGGCTCTGGACTGATTCCATTCAAATGCTTTTCCTGTATGAAAGTGAGCAGTGAAAGCAACGATGGAGGCACCAATGTAAAGGGGATTGTGTGCTGAACAGGTCCAGCACCAGCTTTCAATCCTGGCTCTTCTGCTGTGGGAGCAGAGGCCAAACGTTCGTGCTGTACTCACTGTGCTGCTGGGCAGCTGAGAGACACCACCTGAGAATTTGGATTCAAATGGACTTTTAGGTATGAACCCGAGGAGAGACTGCAATGATGGTGACCCCGTTGCAAAGCTGCTTGTGTGCTGAAGAAGCAGAGCACTAGCTTTCCCTGCTGCTCCTTCTGCCGTGTGAGCAGATGCTACTGTTCATTCTGTGCTGACTGTGTTGCTGCGCAGCAGAGAGCAGCCTCTGGACTGATTCCATTCAAATGCTTTTCCTGTATGAAAGTGAGCAGTGAAAGCAACGATGAATGCACCAATGTAAAAGGAATTGTGTGCTGAACAGGTCCAGCACCAGCTTTCAATCCTGTCTCTTCTGCTGTGGGAGCAGAGGCCAAACGTTCGTGCTGTACTCACTGTGCTGCTGGGCAGCTGAGAGACACCACCTGAGAATTTGGATTCAAATGGACTTTTAGGTATGAAACCGAGGAGAGACTGCAATGATGGTGACCCCGTTGCAAAGCTGCTTGTGTGCTGAAGAAGCAGAGCACTAGCTTTCCCTGCTGCTCCTTCTGCCGTGTGAGCAGATGCCACTGTTCATTCTGTGCTGACTGTGTTGCTGCGCAGCAGAGAGCAGGCTCTGGACTGATTCTATTCAAATGCTTTTCCTGTACGAGTGTTAGCAGTGAAAGCAACGATGGATGCACCAATGTAAAGGGGATTGTGTGCTGAACAGGTCCAGCACCAGCTTTCAATCCTTGCTCTTCTGCTGTGGGAGCAGATGCCAAACGTTCGTGCAGTACTCACTGTGCTGCTGGGCAGCTGAGACCGCTTGAGAATTTGGATTCAAATTTACTTTTAGGTATGAAACCGAGGAGAGACTGCAATGATGGTGACCCCGTTGCAAAGCTGCTTGTGTGCTGAAGAAGCAGAGCACCAGCTTTCCCTGCTGCTCCTTCTGCCGTGTGAGCAGATGCCACTGTTCATTCTGTGCTGACTGTGTTCCTGCGCAGCAGAGAGCAGGCTTTGGACTGATTCCATTCAAATGCTTTTCCTGTATGAAAGTGAGCAGTGAAAGCAACGATGGAGGCACCAATGTAAAGGGGATTGTGTGCTGAACAGGTCCAGCACCAGCTTTCAATCCTTGCTCTTCTGCTGTGGGAGCAGATGTCAAACGTTCGTGCAGTACTCACTGTGCTGCTGGGCAGCTGAGACCGCTTGAGAATTTGGATTCAAATGGACTTTTAGGTATGAAACCGAGGAGAGACTGCAATGATGGTGACCCCGTTGCAAAGCTGCTTGTGTGCTGAAGAAGCAGAGCACTAGCTTTCCCTGCTGCTCCTTCTGCCGTGTGAGCAGATGCCACTGTTCATTCTGTGCTGTGTTGCTGCCAGCAGGGAGCAGGCTCTGGACGGATTCTATTCAAATGCTTTTCCTGTATGAGTGTTAGCAGTGAAAGCAACGATGGATGCACCAATGTAAAGGGGATTGTGTGCTGAACAGGTCCAGCACCAGCTTTCAATCCTTGCTCTTCTGCTGTGGGAGCAGATGCCAAACGTTCGTGCAGTACTCACTGTGCTGCTGGGCAGCTGAGACCGCTTGAGAATTTGGATTCAAATGGACTTTTAGGTATGAAACCAAGGAGAGACTGCAATGATGGTGACCCCGTTGCAAAGCTGCTTGTGTGCTGAAGAAGCAGAGCACCAGCTTTCCCTGCTGCTCCTTCTGCCGTGTGAGCAGATGCCACTGTTCATTCTGTGCTGACTGTGTTCCTGCGCAGCAGAGAGCAGGCTCTGGACTGATTCCATTCAAATGCTTTTCCTGTATGAAAGTGAGCAGTGAAAGCAACGATGGAGGCACCAATGTAAAGGGGATTGTGTGCTGAACAGGTCCAGCACCAGCTTTCAATCCTGGCTCTTCTGCTGTGGGAGCAGAGGCCAAACGTTCGTGCTGTACTCACTGTGCTGCTGGGCAGCTGAGAGACACCACCTGAGAATTTGGATTCAAATGGACTTTTAGGTATGAACCCGAGGAGAGACTGCAATGATGGTGACCCCGTTGCAAAGCTGCTTGTGTGCTGAAGAAGCAGAGCACTAGCTTTCCCTGCTGCTCCTTCTGCCGTGTGAGCAGATGCCACTGTTCATTCTGTGCTGACTGTGTTGCTGCGCAGCAGAGAGCAGCCTCTGGACTGATTCCATTCAAATGCTTTTCCTGTATGAAAGTGAGCAGTGAAAGCAACGATGAATGCACCAATGTAAAAGGGATTGTGTGCTGAACAGGTCCAGCACCAGCTTTCAATCCTGGCTCTTCTGCTGTGGGAGCAGAGGCCAAACGTTCGTGCTGTACTCACTGTGCTGCTGGGCAGCTGAGAGACACCACCTGAGAATTTGGATTCAAATGGACTTTTAGGTATGAAGCCGAGGAGAGACTGCAATGATGGTGACCCCGTTGCAAAGCTGCTTGTGTGCTGAAGAAGCAGAGCACTAGCTTTCCCTGCTGCTCCTTCTGCCGTGTGAGCAGATGCCACTGTTCATTCTGTGCTGTGTTGCTGCCAGCAGGGAGCAGCCTCTGGACTGATTCCATTCAAATGCTTTTCCTGTATGAAAGTGAGCAGTGAAAGCAACGATGAATGCACCAATGTAAAAGGGATTGTGTGCTGAACAGGTCCAGCACCAGCTTTCAATCCTGGCTCTTCTGCTGTGGGAGCAGAGGCCAAACGTTCGTGCTGTACTAACTGTGCTGCTGGGCAGCTGAGCGACACCACCTGAGAATTCGGATTGAAAAGGACTTTTAGGTATGAAGCCGAGGAGAGACTGCAATGATGGTGACCCCGTTGCAAAGCTGCTTGTGTGCTGAAGAAGCAGAGCACTAGCTTTCCCTGCTGCTCTTCTGCCGTGTGAGCAGATGCCACTGTTCATTCTGTGCTGTGTTGCTGCCAGCAGGGAGCAGGCTCTGGACGGATTCTATTCAAATGCCTTTCCTGTATGAGTGTTAGCAGTGAAAGCAACGATGGAGGCACCAATGTAAAGGGGATTGTGTGCTGAACAGGTCCAGCACCAGCTTTCAATCCTGGCTCTTCTGCTGTGGGAGCAGAGGCCAAACGTTCGTGCTGTACTAACTGTGCCGCTAGGCAGCTGAGCGACACCACCTGAGAATTCGGATTCAAATGGACTTTTAGGTATGAAGCCGAGGAGAGACTGCAATGATGGTGACCCCGTTGCAAAGCTGCTTGTGTGCTGAAGAAGCAGAGCACTAGCTTTCCCTGCTGCTCCTTCTGCCATGTGAGCAGATGCCACTGTTCATTCTGTGCTGACTGTGTTGCTGCGCAGCAGAGAGCAGGCTCTGGACTGATTCTATTCAAATGCTTTTCCTGTACGAGTGTTAGCAGTGAAAGCAACGATGGATGCACCAATGTAAAGGGGATTGTGTGCTGAACAGGTCCAGCACCAGCTTTCAATCCTTGCTCTTCTGCTGTGGGAGCAGATGCCAAACGTTCGTGCAGTACTCACTGTGCTGCTGGGCAGCTGAGACCGCTTGAGAATTTGGATTCAAATGGACTTTTAGGTGTGAAACCGAGGAGAGACTGCAATGATGGTGACCCCGTTGCAAAGCTGCTTGTGTGCTGAAGAAGCAGAGCACTAGCTTTCCCTGCTGCTCCTTCTGCCGTGTGAGCAGATGCCACTGTTCATTCTGTGCTGACTGTGTTCCTGCGCAGCAGAGAGCAGGCTCTGGACTGATTCCATTCAAATGCTTTTCCTGTATGAAAGTGAGCAGTGAAAGCAACGATGGAGGCACCAATGTAAAGGGGATTGTGTGCTGAACAGGTCCAGCACCAGCTTTCAATCCTGGCTCTTCTGCTGTGGGAGCAGAGGCCAAATGTTCGTGCTGTACTCACTGTGCTGCTGGGCAGCTGAGAGAGACCACCTGAGAATTTGGATTCAAATGGACTTTTAGGTATGAACCCGAGGAGAGACTGCAATGATGGTGACCCCGTTGCAAAGCTGCTTGTGTGCTGAAGAAGCAGAGCACTAGCTTTCCCTGCTGCTCCTTCTGCCGTGTGAGCAGATGCTACTGTTCATTCTGTGCTGACTGTGTTGCTGCGCAGCAGAGAGCAGCCTCTGGACTGATTCCATTCAAATGCTTTTCCTGTATGAAAGTGAGCAGTGAAAGCAACGATGAATGCACCAATGTAAAAGGAATTGTGTGCTGAACAGGTCCAGCACCAGCTTTCAATCCTGTCTCTTCTGCTGTGGGAGCAGAGGCCAAACGTTCGTGCTGTACTCACTGTGCTGCTGGGCAGCTGAGAGAGACCACCTGAGAATTTGGATTCAAATGGACTTTTAGGTATGAAACCGAGGAGAGACTGCAATGATGGTGACCCCGTTGCAAAGCTGCTTGTGTGCTGAAGAAGCAGAGCACTAGCTTTCCCTGCTGCTCCTTCTGCCGTGTGAGCAGATGCCACTGTTCATTCTGTGCTGACTGTGTTGCTGCGCAGCAGAGAGCAGGCTCTGGACTGATTCTATTCAAATGCTTTTCCTGTACGAGTGTTAGCAGTGAAAGCAACGATGGATGCACCAATGTAAAGGGGATTGTGTGCTGAACAGGTCCAGCACCAGCTTTCAATCCTTGCTCTTCTGCTGTGGGAGCAGATGCCAAACGTTCGTGCAGTACTCACTGTGCTGCTGGGCAGCTGAGACCGCTTGAGAATTTGGATTCAAATTTACTTTTAGGTATGAAACCGAGGAGAGACTGCAATGATGGTGACCCCGTTGCAAAGCTGCTTGTGTGCTGAAGAAGCAGAGCACCAGCTTTCCCTGCTGCTCCTTCTGCCGTGTGAGCAGATGCCACTGTTCATTCTGTGCTGACTGTGTTCCTGCGCAGCAGAGAGCAGGCTCTGGACTGATTCCATTCAAATGCTTTTCCTGTATGAAAGTGAGCAGTGAAAGCAACGATGGAGGCACCAATGTAAAGGGGATTGTGTGCTGAACAGGTCCAGCACCAGCTTTCAATCCTGGCTCTTCTGCTGTGGGAGCAGAGGCCAAACGTTCGTGCTGTACTCACTGTGCTGCTGGGCAGCTGAGAGACACCACCTGAGAATTTGGATTCAAATGGACTTTTAGGTATGAACCCGAGGAGAGACTGCAATGATGGTGACCCCGTTGCAAAGCTGCTTGTGTGCTGAAGAAGCAGAGCACTAGCTTTCCCTGCTGCTCCTTCTGCCGTGTGAGCAGATGCTACTGTTCATTCTGTGCTGACTGTGTTGCTGCGCAGCAGAGAGCAGCCTCTGGACTGATTCCATTCAAATGCTTTTCCTGTATGAAAGTGAGCAGTGAAAGCAACGATGAATGCACCAATGTAAAAGGGATTGTGTGCTGAACAGGTCCAGCACCAGCTTTCAATCCTGTCTCTTCTGCTGTGGGAGCAGAGGCCAAACGTTCGTGCTGTACTCACTGTGCTGCTGGGCAGCTGAGAGACACCACCTGAGAATTTGGATTCAAATGGACTTTTAGGTATGAAACCGAGGAGAGACTGCAATGATGGTGACCCCGTTGCAAAGCTGCTTGTGTGCTGAAGAAGCAGAGCACTAGCTTTCCCTGCTGCTCCTTCTGCCGTGTGAGCAGATGCCACTGTTCATTCTGTGCTGACTGTGTTGCTGCGCAGCAGAGAGCAGGCTCTGGACTGATTCTATTCAAATGCTTTTCCTGTACGAGTGTTAGCAGTGAAAGCAACGATGGATGCACCAATGTAAAGGGGATTGTGTGCTGAACAGGTCCAGCACCAGCTTTCAATCCTTGCTCTTCTGCTGTGGGAGCAGATGCCAAACGTTCGTGCAGTACTCACTGTGCTGCTGGGCAGCTGAGACCGCTTGAGAATTTGGATTCAAATGGACTTTTAGGTGTGAAACCGAGGAGAGACTGCAATGATGGTGACCCCGTTGCAAAGCTGCTTGTGTGCTGAAGAAGCAGAGCACTAGCTTTCCCTGCTGCTCCTTCTGCCGTGTGAGCAGATGCCACTGTTCATTCTGTGCTGACTGTGTTCCTGCGCAGCAGAGAGCAGGCTCTGGACTGATTCCATTCAAATGCTTTTCCTGTATGAAAGTGAGCAGTGAAAGCAACGATGGAGGCACCAATGTAAAGGGGATTGTGTGCTGAACAGGTCCAGCACCAGCTTTCAATCCTGGCTCTTCTGCTGTGGGAGCAGAGGCCAAACGTTCGTGCTGTACTCACTGTGCTGCTGGGCAGCTGAGAGACACCACCTGAGAATTTGGATTCAAATGGACTTTTAGGTATGAAACCGAGGAGAGACCTCAATGATGGTGACCCCGTTGCAAAGCTGCTTGTGTGCTGAAGAAGCAGAGCACTAGCTTTCCCTGCTGCTCCTTCTGCCGTGTGAGCAGATGCTACTGTTCATTCTGTGCTGACTGTGTTGCTGCGCAGCAGAGAGCAGCCTCTGGACTGATTCCATTCAAATGCTTTTCCTGTATGAAAGTGAGCAGTGAAAGCAACGATGAATGCACCAATGTAAAAGGAATTGTGTGCTGAACAGGTCCAGCACCAGCTTTCAATCCTGTCTCTTCTGCTGTGGGAGCAGAGGCCAAACGTTCGTGCTGTACTCACTGTGCTGCTGGGCAGCTGAGAGACACCACCTGAGAATTTGGATTCAAATGGACTTTTAGGTATGAAACCGAGGAGAGACTGCAATGATGGTGACCCCGTTGCAAAGCTGCTTGTGTGCTGAAGAAGCAGAGCACTAGCTTTCCCTGCTGCTCCTTCTGCCGTGTGAGCAGATGCCACTGTTCATTCTGTGCTGACTGTGTTGCTGCGCAGCAGAGAGCAGGCTCTGGACTGATTCTATTCAAATGCTTTTCCTGTACGAGTGTTAGCAGTGAAAGCAACGATGGATGCACCAATGTAAAGGGGATTGTGTGCTGAACAGGTCCAGCACCAGCTTTCAATCCTTGCTCTTCTGCTGTGGGAGCAGATGCCAAACGTTCGTGCAGTACTCACTGTGCTGCTGGGCAGCTGAGACCGCTTGAGAATTTGGATTCAAATGGACTTTTAGGTATGAAACCGAGGAGAGACTGCAATGATGGTGACCCCGTTGCAAAGCTGCTTGTGTGCTGAAGAAGCAGAGCACTAGCTTTCCCTGCTGCTCCTTCTGCCGTGTGAGCAGATGCCACTGTTCATTCTGTGCTGTGTTGCTGCCAGCAGGGAGCAGGCTCTGGACGGATTCTATTCAAATGCTTTTCCTGTATGAGTGTTAGCAGTGAAAGCAACGATGGATGCACCAATGTAAAGGGGATTGTGTGCTGAACAGGTCCAGCACCAGCTTTCCATCCTTGCTCTTCTGCTGTGGGAGCAGATGCCAAACGTTCGTGCAGTACTCACTGTGCTGCTGGGCAGCTGAGACCGCTTGAGAATTTGGATTCAAATGGACTTTTAGGTGTGAAACCGAGGAGAGACTGCAATGATGGTGACCCCGTTGCAAAGCTGCTTGTGTGCTGAAGAAGCAGAGCACTAGCTTTCCCTGCTGCTCCTTCTGCCGTGTGAGCAGATGCCACTGTTCATTCTGTGCTGACTGTGTTCCTGCGCAGCAGAGAGCAGGCTCTGGACTGATTCCATTCAAATGCTTTTCCTGTATGAAAGTGAGCAGTGAAAGCAACGATGGAGGCACCAATGTAAAGGGGATTGTGTGCTGAACAGGTCCAGCACCAGCTTTCAATCCTTGCTCTTCTGCTGTGGGAGCAGAGGCCAAACGTTCGTGCTGTACTCACTGTGCTGTTGGGCAGCTGAGAGACACCACCTGAGAATTTGGATTCAAATGGACTTTTAGGTATGAAACTGAGGAGAGACTGCAATGATGGTGACCCCGTTGCAAAGCTGCTTGTGTGCTGAAGAAGCAGAGCACTAGCTTTCCCTGCTGCTCCTTCTGCCGTGTGAGCAGATGCTACTGTTCATTCTGTGCTGACTGTGTTGCTGCGCAGCAGAGAGCAGCCTCTGGACTGATTCCATTCAAATGCTTTTCCTGTATGAAAGTGAGCAGTGAAAGCAACGATGAATGCACCAATGTAAAAGGAATTGTGTGCTGAACAGGTCCAGCACCAGCTTTCAATCCTGTCTCTTCTGCTGTGGGAGCAGAGGCCAAACGTTCGTGCTGTACTCACTGTGCTGCTGGGCAGCTGAGAGACACCACCTGAGAATTTGGATTCAAATGGACTTTTAGGTATGAAACCGAGGAGAGACTGCAATGATGGTGACCCCGTTGCAAAGCTGCTTGTGTGCTGAAGAAGCAGAGCACTAGCTTTCCCTGCTGCTCCTTCTGCCGTGTGAGCAGATGCCACTGTTCATTCTGTGCTGACTGTGTTGCTGCGCAGCAGAGAGCAGGCTCTGGACTGATTCTATTCAAATGCTTTTCCTGTACGAGTGTTAGCAGTGAAAGCAACGATGGATGCACCAATGTAAAGGGGATTGTGTGCTGAACAGGTCCAGCACCAGCTTTCAATCCTGGCTCTTCTGCTGTGGGAGCAGATGCCAAACGTTCGTGCTGTACTCACTGTGCTGCTGGGCAGCTGAGACCGCTTGAGAATTTGGATTCAAATGGACTTTTAGGTATGAAACCGAGGAGAGACTGCAATGATGGTGACCCCGTTGCAAAGCTGCTTGTGTGCTGAAGAAGCAGAGCACTAGCTTTCCCTGCTGCTCCTTCTGCCGTGTGAGCAGATGCCACTGTTCATTCTGTGCTGTGTTGCTGCCAGCAGGGAGCAGGCTCTGGACGGATTCTATTCAAATGCTTTTCCTGTATGAGTGTTAGCAGTGAAAGCAACGATGGATGCACCAATGTAAAGGGGATTGTGTGCTGAACAGGTCCAGCACCAGCTTTCAATCCTTGCTCTTCTGCTGTGGGAGCAGATGCCAAACGTTCGTGCAGTACTCACTGTGCTGCTGGGCAGCTGAGACCGCTTGAGAATTTGGATTCAAATTTACTTTTAGGTATGAAGCCGAGGAGAGACTGCAATGATGGTGACCCCGTTGCAAAGCTGCTTGTGTGCTGAAGAAGCAGAGCACCAGCTTTCCCTGCTGCTCCTTCTGCCGTGTGAGCAGATGCCACTGTTCATTCTGTGCTGACTGTGTTCCTGCGCAGCAGAGAGCAGGCTCTGGACTGATTCCATTCAAATGCTTTTCCTGTATGAAAGTGAGCAGTGAAAGCAACGATGGAGGCACCAATGTAAAGGGGATTGTGTGCTGAACAGGTCCAGCACCAGCTTTCAATCCTGGCTCTTCTGCTGTGGGAGCAGATGTCAAACGTTCGTGCAGTACTCACTGTGCTGCTGGGCAGCTGAGACCGCTTGAGAATTTGGATTCAAATGGACTTTTAGGTATGAAACCGAGGAGAGACCTCAATGATGGTGACCCCGTTGCAAAGCTGCTTGTGTGCTGAAGAAGCAGAGCACTAGCTTTCCCTGCTGCTCCTTCTGCCGTGTGAGCAGATGCCACTGTTCATTCTGTGCTGACTGTGTTGCTGCGCAGCAGAGAGCAGGCTCTGGACTGATTCTATTCAAATGCTTTTCCTGTACGAGTGTTAGCAGTGAAAGCAACGATGGATGCACCAATGTAAAGGGGATTGTGTGCTGAACAGGTCCAGCACCAGCTTTCAATCCTTGCTCTTCTGCTGTGGGAGCAGATGCCAAACGTTCGTGCAGTACTCACTGTGCTGCTGGGCAGCTGAGACCGCTTGAGAATTTGGATTCAAATGGACTTTTAGGTATGAAACCGAGGAGAGACTGCAATGATGGTGACCCCGTTGCAAAGCTGCTTGTGTGCTGAAGAAGCAGAGCACTAGCTTTCCCTGCTGCTCCTTCTGCCGTGTGAGCAGATGCCACTGTTCATTCTGTGCTGACTGTGTTCCTGCGCAGCAGAGAGCAGGCTCTGGACTGATTCCATTCAAATGCTTTTCCTGTATGAAAGTGAGCAGTGAAAGCAACGATGGAGGCACCAATGTAAAGGGGATTGTGTGCTGAACAGGTCCAGCACCAGCTTTCAATCCTGGCTCTTCTGCTGTGGGAGCAGAGGCCAAACGTTCGTGCTGTACTCACTGTGCTGCTGGGCAGCTGAGAGACACCACCTGAGAATTTGGATTCAAATGGACTTTTAGGTATGAAACTGAGGAGAGACTGCAATGATGGTGACCCCGTTGCAAAGCTGCTTGTGTGCTGAAGAAGCAGAGCACTAGCTTTCCCTGCTGCTCCTTCTGCCGTGTGAGCAGATGCTACTGTTCATTCTGTGCTGACTGTGTTGCTGCGCAGCAGAGAGCAGGCTCTGGACTGATTCCATTCAAATGCTTTTCCTGTATGAAAGTGAGCAGTGAAAGCAACGATGGAGGCACCAATGTAAAGGGGATTGTGTGCTGAACAGGTCCAGCACCAGCTTTCAATCCGGTCTCTTCTGCTGTGGGAGCAGAGGCCAAACGTTCGTGCTGTACTCACTGTGCTGCTGGGCAGCTGAGAGACACCACCTGAGAATTTGGATTCAAATGGACTTTTAGGTATGAAACCGAGGAGAGACTGCAATGATGGTGACCCCGTTGCAAAGCTGCTTGTGTGCTGAAGAAGCAGAGCACTAGCTTTCCCTGCTGCTCCTTCTGCCGTGTGAGCAGATGCCACTGTTCATTCTGTGCTGACTGTGTTGCTGCGCAGCAGAGAGCAGCCTCTGGACTGATTCTATTCAAATGCTTTTCCTGTACGAGTGTTAGCAGTGAAAGCAACGATGGATGCACCAATGTAAAGGGGATTGTGTGCTGAACAGGTCCAGCACCAGCTTTCAATCCTTGCTCTTCTGCTGTGGGAGCAGATGCCAAACGTTCATGCAGTACTCACTGTGCTGCTGGGCAGCTGAGACCGCTTGAGAATTTGGATTCAAATGGACTTTTAGGTATGAAACCGAGGAGAGACTGCAATGATGGTGACCCCGTTGCAAAGCTGCTTGTGTGCTGAAGAAGCAGAGCACTAGCTTTCCCTGCTGCTCCTTCTGCCGTGTGAGCAGATGCCACTGTTCATTCTGTGCTGTGTTGCTGCCAGCAGGGAGCAGGCTCTGGACGGATTCTATTCAAATGCTTTTCCTGTATGAGTGTTAGCAGTGAAAGCAACGATGGATGCACCAATGTAAAGGGGATTGTGTGCTGAACAGGTCCAGCACCAGCTTTCAATCCTTGCTCTTCTGCTGTGGGAGCAGATGCCAAACGTTCGTGCAGTACTCACTGTGCTGCTGGGCAGCTGAGACCGCTTGAGAATTTGGATTCAAATTTACTTTTAGGTATGAAACCGAGGAGAGACTGCAATGATGGTGACCCCGTTGCAAAGCTGCTTGTGTGCTGAAGAAGCAGAGCACCAGCTTTCCCTGCTGCTCCTTCTGCCGTGTGAGCAGATGCCACTGTTCATTCTGTGCTGACTGTGTTCCTGCGCAGCAGAGAGCAGGCTCTGGACTGATTCCATTCAAATGCTTTTCCTGTATGAGTGTTAGCAGTGAAAGCAACGATGGAGGCAGCAATGTAAAGGGGATTGTGTGCTGAACAGGTCCAGCACCAGCTTTCAATCCTGGCTCTTCTGCTGTGGGAGCAGAGGCCAAACGTTCGTGCTGTACTCACTGTGCTGCTGGGCAGCTGAGAGACACCACCTGAGAATTTGGATTCAAATGGACTTTTAGGTATGAAACCGAGGAGAGACTGCAATGATGGTGACCCCGTTGCAAAGCTGCTTGTGTGCTGAAGAAGCAGAGCACTAGCTTTCCCTGCTGCTCCTTCTGCCGTGTGAGCAGATGCTACTGTTCATTCTGTGCTGACTGCGTTGCTGCGCAGCAGAGAGCAGCCTCTGGACTGATTCCATTCAAATGCTTTTCCTGTATGAAAGTGAGCAGTGAAAGCAACGATGAATGCACCAATGTAAAAGGGATTGTGTGCTAAACAGGTCCAGCACCAGCTTTCAATCCTGGCTCTTCTGCTGTGGGAGCAGAGGCCAAACGTTCGTGCTGTACTAACTGTGCTGCTGGGCAGCTGAGAGAGACCACCTGAGAATTTGGATTCAAATGGACTTTTAGGTATGAAACCGAGGAGAGACTGCAATGATGGTGACCCCGTTGCAAAGCTGCTTGTGTGCTGAAGAAGCAGAGCACTAGCTTTCCCTGCTGCTCCTTCTGCCGTGTGAGCAGATGCCACTGTTCATTCTGTGCTGTGTTGCTGCCAGCAGGGAGCAGGCTCTGGACAGATTCTATTCAAATGCTTTTCCTGTATGAGTGTTAGCAGTGAAAGCAACGATGGAGGCACCAATGTAAAGGGGATTGTGGGCTGAACAGGTCCAGCACCAGCTTTCAATCCTGGCTCTTCTGCTGTGGGAGCAGAGACCAAACGTTCGTGCTGTACTCACTGTGCTGCTGGGCAGCTGAGCGACACCACCTGAGAATTCGGATTCAAATGGACTTTTAGGTATGAAGCCGAGGAGAGACTGCAATGATGGTGACCCCGTTGCAAAGCTGCTTGTGTGCTGAAGAAGCAGAGCACTAGCTTTCCCTGCTGCTCCTTCTGCCGTGTGAGCAGATGCCACTGTTCATTCTGTGCTGACTGTGTTCCTGCGCAGCAGAGAGCCGGCTCTAGACTGATTCCATTCAAATGCTTTTCCTGTATGAAAGTGAGCAGTGAAAGCAACGATGGAGGCACCAATGTAAAGGTGATTGTGTGCTGAACAGGTCCAGCACCAGCTTTCAATCCTGGCTCTCCTGCTGTGGGAGCAGAGGCCAAACGTTCGTGCTGTACTCACTGTGCTGCTGGGCAGCTGAGAGACACCACCTGAGAATTTGGATTCAAATGGACTTTTAGGTATGAAACCGAGGAGAGACTGCAATGATGGTGACCCCGTTGCAAAGCTTCTTGTGTGCTGAAGAGACACAGCACTAGCTTTCCCTGCTGGTCCTTCTGCCGTGTGACCAGATGCCACTGTTCATTCTGTGCTGTGTTGCTGCCAGCAGGGAGCAGGCTCTGGACTGATTCTATTCAAATGCTTTTCCTGTACGAGTGTTAGCAGTGAAAGCAACGATGGATGCACCAATGTAAAGGGGATTGTGTGCTGAACAGGTCCAGCACCAGCTTTCAATCCTTGCTCTTCTGCTGTGGGAGCAGAGGCCAAACGTTCGTGCTGTACTCACTGTGCTGCTGGGCAGCTGAGACCGCTTGAGAATTTGGATTCAAATGGACTTTTAGGTATGAAACCGAGGAGAGACTGCAATGATGGGGACCCCGTTGCAAAGCTGCTTGTGTGATGAAGAAGCAGAGCACTAGCTTTCCCTGCTGCTCCTTCTGCCGTGTGAGCAGATGCCACTGTTCATTCTGTGCTGACTGTGTTCCTGCGCAGCAGAGAGCAGCCTCTGGACGGATTCCATTCAAATGCTTTTCCTGTACGAGTGTTAGCAGTGAAAGCAACGATGGATGCACCAATGTAAAGGGGATTGTGTGCTGAACAGGTCCAGCACCAGCTTTCAATCCTTGCTCTTCTGCTGTGGGAGCAGATGCCAAACGTTCGTGCAGTACTCACTGTGCTGCTGGGCAGCTGAGACCGCTTGAGAATTTGGATTCAAATGGACTTTTAGGTATGAAAACGAGGAGAGACTGCAATGATGGTGACCCCGTTGCAAAGCTGCTTGTGTGCTGAAGAAGCAGAGCACTAGCTTTCCCTGCTGCTCCTTCTGCCGTGTGAGCAGATGCC
The DNA here is from genome assembly GCF_033815535.1 of Pezoporus flaviventris. Lineage (NCBI taxonomy): Eukaryota > Metazoa > Chordata > Aves > Psittaciformes > Psittacidae > Pezoporus > Pezoporus flaviventris. The sequence continues at coordinate 191,025 of NW_026892753.1, read as the reverse complement.
ACTGTTCATTCTGTGCTGACTGTGTTGCTGCGCAGCAGAGAGCAGGCTCTGGACTGATTCCATTCAAATGCTTTACCTGTATGAAAGTGAGCAGTGAAAGCAACGATGGAGGCACCAATGTAAAGGGGATTGTGTGCTGAACAGGTCCAGCACCAGCTTTCAATCCTGGCTCTTCTGCTGTGGGAGCAGAGGCCAAACGTTCGTGCTGTACTAACTGTGCTGCTGGGCAGCTGAGAGACACCACCTGAGAATTTGGATTCAAATGGACTTTTAGGTATGAAACCGAGGAGAGACTGCAATGATGGTGACCCCGTTGCAAAGCTGCTTGTGTGCTGAAGAAGCAGAGCACTAGCTTTCCCTGCTGCTCCTTCTGCCGTGTGAGCAGATGCCACTGTTCATTCTGTGCTGACTGTGTTCCTGCGCAGCAGAGAGCAGGCTCTGGACTGATTTCATTCAAATGCTTTTCCTGTATGAAAGTGAGCAGTGAAAGCAACGATGGAGGCACCAATGTAAAGGGGATTGTGTGCTGAACAGGTCCAGCACCAGCTTTCAATCCTGGCTCTTCTGCTGTGGGAGCAGAGGCCAAACGTTCGTGCTGTACTCACTGTGCTGCTGGGCAGCTGAGAGACACCACCTGAGAATTTGGATTCAAATGGACTTTTAGGTATGAAACCGAGGAGAGACTGCAATGATGGTGACCCCGTTGCAAAGCTGCTTGTGTGCTGAAGAAGCAGAGCACTAGCTTTCCCTGCTGCTCCTTCTGCCGTGTGAGCAGATGCTACTGTTCATTCTGTGCTGACTGTGTTGCTGCGCAGCAGAGAGCAGCCTCTGGACTGATTCCATTCAAATGCTTTTCCTGTATGAAAGTGAGCAGTGAAAGCAACGATGAATGCACCAATGTAAAAGGGATTGTGTGCTGAACAGGTCCAGCACCAGCTTTCAATCCTGTCTCTTCTGCTGTGGGAGCAGAGGCCAAACGTTCGTGCTGTACTCACTGTGCTGCTGGGCAGCTGAGAGACACCACCTGAGAATTTGGATTCAAATGGACTTTTAGGTATGAAACCGAGGAGAGACTGCAATGATGGTGACCCCGTTGCAAAGCTGCTTGTGTGCTGAAGAAGCAGAGCACTAGCTTTCCCTGCTGCTCCTTCTGCCGTGTGAGCAGATGCCACTGTTCATTCTGTGCTGTGTTGCTGCCAGCAGGGAGCAGGCTCTGGACTGATTCTATTCAAATGCTTTTCCTGTATGAGTGTTAGCAGTGAAAGCAACGATGGAGGCACCAATGTAAAGGGGATTGTGGGCTGAACAGGTCCAGCACCAGCTTTCAATCCTGGCTCTTCTGCTGTGGGAGCAGAGACGAAACGTTCGTGCTGTACTCACTGGCGGCTGGGCAGCTGAGAGACACCACCTGAGAATTTGGATTCAAATGGACTTTTAGGTATGAAACCGAGGAGAGACTGCAATGATGGTGACCCCGTTGCAAAGCTGCTTGTGTGCTGAAGAAGCAGAGCACTAGCTTTCCCTGCTGCTCCTTCTGCCGTGTGAGCAGATGCCACTGTTCAGTCTGTGCTGACTGTGTTGCTGCGCAGCAGAGAGCAGCCTCTGGACTGATTCCATTCAAATGCTTTTCCTGTATGAATGTGAGCAGTGAAAGCAACGATGGAGGCACCAATGTAAAGGTGATTGTGTGCTGAACAGGTCCAGCACCAGCTTTCAATCCTGGCTCTTCTGCTGTGGGAGCAGAGGCCAAACGTTCGTGCTGTACTAACTGTGCTGCTGGGCAGCTGAGAGACACCACCTGAGAATTTGGATTCAAATGGACTTTTAGGTATGAACCCGAGGAGAGACTGCAATGATGGTGACCCCGTTGCAAAGCTGCTTGTGTGCTGAAGAAGCAGAGCACTAGCTTTCCCTGCTGCTCCTTCTGCCGTGTGAGCAGATGCCACTGTTCATTCTGTGCTGACTGTGTTGCTGCGCAGCAGAGAGCAGCCTCTGGACTGATTCCATTCAAATGCTTTTCCTGTATGAAAGTGAGCAGTGAAAGCAACGATGGAGGCACCAATGTAAAGGGGATTGTGTGCTGAACAGGTCCAGCACCAGCTTTCAATCCTGGCTCTTCTGCTGTGGGAGCAGAGGCCAAACGTTCGTGCAGTACTCACTGTGCTGCTGGGCAGCTGAGACCGCTTGAGAATTTGGATTCAAATGGACTTTTAGGTATGAAAACGAGGAGAGACTGCTATGATGGTGACCCCGTTGCAAAGCTGCTTGTGTGCTGAAGAAGCAGAGCACTAGCTTTCCCTGCTGCTCCTTCTGCCGTGTGAGCAGATGCCACTGTTCATTCTGTGCTGACTGTGTTGCTGCGCAGCAGAGAGCAGGCTCTGGACTGATTCCATTCAAATGCTTTACCTGTATGAAAGTGAGCAGTGAAAGCAACGATGGAGGCACCAATGTAAAGGGGATTGTGTGCTGAACAGGTCCAGCACCAGCTTTCAATCCTGGCTCTTCTGCTGTGGGAGCAGAGGCCAAACGTTCGTGCTGTACTCACTGTGCTGCTGGGCAGCTGAGAGACACCACCTGAGAATTTGGATTCAAATGGACTTTTAGGTATGAAACCGAGGAGAGACTTCAATGATGGTGACCCCGTTGCAAAGCTGCTTGTGTGCTGAAGAAGCAGAGCACTAGCTTTCCCTGCTGCTCCTTCTGCCGTGTGAGCAGATGCCACTGTTCATTCTGTGCTGTGTTGCTGCCAGCAGGGAGCAGGCTCTGGACGGATTCTATTCAAATGCTTTTCCTGTATGAGTGTTAGCAGTGAAAGCAACGATGGATGCACCAATGTAAAGGGGATTGTGTGCTGAACAGGTCCAGCACCAGCTTTCAATCCTTGCTCTTCTGCTGTGGGAGCAGATGCCAAACGTTCGTGCAGTACTCACTGTGCTGCTGGGCAGCTGAGACCGCTTGAGAATTTGGATTCAAATTTACTTTTAGGTATGAAACCGAGGAGAGACTGCAATGATGGTGACCCCGTTGCAAAGCTGCTTGTGTGCTGAAGAAGCAGAGCACTAGCTTTCCCTGCTGCTCCTTCTGCCGTGTGAGCAGATGCCACTGTTCATTCTGTGCTGACTGTGTTCCTGCGCAGCAGAGAGCAGGCTCTGGACTGATTCCATTCAAATGCTTTTCCTGTATGAAAGTGAGCAGTGAAAGCAACGATGGAGGCACCAATGTAAAGGGGATTGTGTGCTGAACAGGTCCAGCACCAGCTTTCAATCCTGTCTCTTCTGCTGTGGGAGCAGAGGCCAAACGTTCGTGCTGTACTCACTGTGCTGCTGGGCAGCTGAGAGACACCACCTGAGAATTTGGATTCAAATGGACTTTTAGGTATGAAACCGAGGAGAGACTGCAATGATGGTGACCCCGTTGCAAAGCTGCTTGTGTGCTGAAGAAGCAGAGCACTAGCTTTCCCTGCTGCTCCTTCTGCCGTGTGAGCAGATGCTACTGTTCATTCTGTGCTGACTGTGTTGCTGCGCAGCAGAGAGCAGCCTCTGGACTGATTCCATTCAAATGCTTTTCCTGTATGAAAGTGAGCAGTGAAAGCAACGATGAATGCACCAATGTAAAAGGGATTGTGTGCTGAACAGGTCCAGCACCAGCTTTCAATCCTGGCTCTTCTGCTGTGGGAGCAGAGGCCAAACGTTCGTGCTGTACTAACTGTGCTGCTGGGCAGCTGAGAGACACCACCTGAGAATTTGGATTCAAACGGACTTTTAGGTATGAAACCGAGGAGAGACTGCAATGATGGTGACCCCGTTGCAAAGCTTCTTGTGTGCTGAAGAGACACAGCACTAGCGTTCCCTGCTGGTCCTTCTGCCGTGTGAGCAGATGCCACTGTTCATTCTGTGCTGTGTTGCTGCCAGCAGGGAGCAGGCTCTGGACTGATTCTATTCAAATGCTTTTCCTGTACGAGTGTTAGCAGTGAAAGCAACGATGGATGCACCAATGTAAAGGGGATTGTGTACTGAACAGGTCCAGCACCAGCTTTCAATCCTTGCTCTTCTGCTGTGGGAGCAGAGGCCAAACGTTCGTGCTGTACTCACTGTGCTGCTGGGCAGCTGAGACCGCTTGAGAATTTGGATTCAAATGGACTTTTAGGTATGAAACCGAGGAGAGACTGCAATGATGGTGACCCCGTTGCAAAGCTGCTTGTGTGCTGAAGAAGCAGAGCACTAGCTTTCCCTGCTGCTCCTTCTGCCGTGTGAGCAGATGCCACTGTTCATTCTGTGCTGACTGTGTTCCTGCGCAGCAGAGAGCAGGCTCTGGACTGATTCCATTCAAATGCTTTTCCTGTATGAAAGTGAGCAGTGAAAGCAACGATGGAGGCACCAATGTAAAGGGGATTGTGTGCTGAACAGGTCCAGCACCAGCTTTCAATCCTGGCTCTTCTGCTGTGGGAGCAGAGGCCAAACGTTCGTGCTGTACTCACTGTGCTGCTGGGCAGCTGAGACCGCTTGAGAATTTGGATTCAAATGGACTTTTAGGTATGAAACCGAGGAGAGACTGCAATGATGGTGACCCCGTTGCAAAGCTGCTTGTGTGCTGAAGAAGCAGAGCACTAGCTTTCCCTGCTGCTCCTTCTGCCGTGTGAGCAGATGCCACTGTTCATTCTGTGCTGTGTTGCTGCCAGCAGGGAGCAGGCTCTGGACTGATTCCATTCAAATGCTTTTCCTGTATGAGTGTTAGCAGTGAAAGCAACGATGGAGGCACCAATGTAAAGGGGATTGTGTGCTGAACAGGTCCAGCACCAGCTTTCAATCCTGGCTCTTCTGCTGTGGGAGCAGAGGCCAAACGTTCGTGCTGTACTCACTGTGCTGCTGGGCAGCTGAGAGACACCACCTGAGAATTTGGATTCAAATGGACTTTTAGGTATGAAACCGAGGAGAGACTGCAATGATGGTGACCCCGTTGCAAAGCTGCTTGTGTGCTGAAGAAGCAGAGCACTAGCTTTCCCTGCTGCTCCTTCTGCCGTGTGAGCAGATGCTACTGTTCATTCTGTGCTGACTGTGTTGCTGCGCAGCAGAGAGCAGCCTCTGGACTGATTCCATTCAAATGCTTTTCCTGTATGAAAGTGAGCAGTGAAAGCAACGATGAATGCACCAATGTAAAAGGGATTGTGTGCTGAACAGGTCCAGCACCAGCTTTCAATCCTGTCTCTTCTGCTGTGGGAGCAGAGGCCAAACGTTCGTGCTGTACTCACTGTGCTGCTGGGCAGCTGAGAGACACCACCTGAGAATTTGGATTCAAATGGACTTTTAGGTATGAAACCGAGGAGAGACTGCAATGATGGTGACCCCGTTGCAAAGCTGCTTGTGTGCTGAAGAAGCAGAGCACTAGCTTTCCCTGCTGCTCCTTCTGCCGTGTGAGCAGATGCCACTGTTCATTCTGTGCTGACTGTGTTGCTGCGCAGAGCAGGCTCTGGACTGATTCTATTCAAATGCTTTTCCTGTATGAGTGTTAGCAGTGAAAGCAACGATGGAGGCACCAATGTAAAGGGGATTGTGGGCTGAACAGGTCCAGCACCAGCTTTCAATCCTGGCTCTTCTGCTGTGGGAGCAGAGACGAAACGTTCGTGCTGTACTCACTGGCGGCTGGGCAGCTGAGAGACACCACCTGAGAATTTGGATTCAAATGGACTTTTAGGTATGAAACCGAGGAGAGACTGCAATGATGGTGACCCCGTTGCAAAGCTGCTTGTGTGCTGAAGAAGCAGAGCACTAGCTTTCCCTGCTGCTCCTTCTGCCGTGTGAGCAGATGCCACTGTTCAGTCTGTGCTGACTGTGTTGCTGCGCAGCAGAGAGCAGCCTCTGGACTGATTCCATTCAAATGCTTTTCCTGTATGAATGTGAGCAGTGAAAGCAACGATGGAGGCACCAATGTAAAGGTGATTGTGTGCTGAACAGGTCCAGCACCAGCTTTCAATCCTGGCTCTTCTGCTGTGGGAGCAGAGGCCAAACGTTCGTGCTGTACTAACTGTGCTGCTGGGCAGCTGAGAGACACCACCTGAGAATTTGGATTCAAATGGACTTTTAGGTATGAACCCGAGGAGAGACTGCAATGATGGTGACCCCGTTGCAAAGCTGCTTGTGTGCTGAAGAAGCAGAGCACTAGCTTTCCCTGCTGCTCCTTCTGCCGTGTGAGCAGATGCCACTGTTCATTCTGTGCTGACTGTGTTGCTGCGCAGCAGAGAGCAGCCTCTGGACTGATTCCATTCAAATGCTTTTCCTGTATGAAAGTGAGCAGTGAAAGCAACGATGGAGGCACCAATGTAAAGGTGATTGTGTGCTGAACAGGTCCAGCACCAGCTTTCAATCCTGGCTCTTCTGCTGTGGGAAGCAGAGGCCAAACGTTCGTGCAGTACTCACTGTGCTGCTGGGCAGCTGAGACCGCTTGAGAATTTGGATTCAAATGGACTTTTAGGTATGAAAACGAGGAGAGACTGCAATGATGGTGACCCCGTTGCAAAGCTGCTTGTGTGCTGAAGAAGCAGAGCACTAGCTTTCCCTGCTGCTCCTTCTGCCGTGTGAGCAGATGCCACTGTTCATTCTGTGCTGACTGTGTTGCTGCGCAGCAGAGAGCAGGCTCTGGACTGATTCCATTCAAATGCTTTACCTGTATGAAAGTGAGCAGTGAAAGCAACGATGGAGGCACCAATGTAAAGGGGATTGTGTGCTGAACAGGTCCAGCACCAGCTTTCAATCCTGGCTCTTCTGCTGTGGGAGCAGAGGCCAAACGTTCGTGCTGTACTCACTGTGCTGCTGGGCAGCTGAGAGACACCACCTGAGAATTTGGATTCAAATGGACTTTAGGTATGAAACCGAGGAGAGACTTCAATGATGGTGACCCCGTTGCAAAGCTGCTTGTGTGCTGAAGAAGCAGAGCACTAGCTTTCCTGCTGCTCCTTCTGCCGTGTGAGCAGATGCCACTGTTCATTCTGTGCTGTGTTGCTGCCAGCAGGGAGCAGGCTCTGGACGGATTCTATTCAAATGCTTTTCCTGTATGAGTGTTAGCAGTGAAAGCAACGATGGATGCACCAATGTAAAGGGGATTGTGTGCTGAACAGGTCCAGCACCAGCTTTCAATCCTTGCTCTTCTGCTGTGGGAGCAGATGCCAAACGTTCGTGCAGTACTCACTGTGCTGCTGGGCAGCTGAGACCGCTTGAGAATTTGGATTCAAATGGACTTTTAGGTATGAAAACGAGGAGAGACTGCAATGATGGTGACCCCGTTGCAAAGCTGCTTGTGTGCTGAAGAAGCAGAGCACTAGCTTTCCCTGCTGCTCCTTCTGCCGTGTGAGCAGATGCCACTGTTCATTCTGTGCTGACTGTGTTGCTGCGCAGCAGAGAGCAGGCTCTGGACTGATTCCATTCAAATGCTTTACCTGTATGAAAGTGAGCAGTGAAAGCAACGATGGAGGCACCAATGTAAAGGGGATTGTGTGCTGAACAGGTCCAGCACCAGCTTTCAATCCTGGCTCTTCTGCTGTGGGAGCAGAGGCCAAACGTTCGTGCTGTACTCACTGTGCTGCTGGGCAGCTGAGAGACACCACCTGAGAATTTGGATTCAAATGGACTTTTAGGTATGAAACCGAGGAGAGACTTCAATGATGGTGACCCCGTTGCAAAGCTGCTTGTGTGCTGAAGAAGCAGAGCACTAGCTTTCCCTGCTGCTCCTTCTGCCGTGTGAGCAGATGCCACTGTTCATTCTGTGCTGTGTTGCTGCCAGCAGGGAGCAGGCTCTGGACGGATTCTATTCAAATGCTTTTCCTGTATGAGTGTTAGCAGTGAAAGCAACGATGGATGCACCAATGTAAAGGGGATTGTGTGCTGAACAGGTCCAGCACCAGCTTTCAATCCTTGCTCTTCTGCTGTGGGAGCAGATGCCAAACGTTCGTGCAGTACTCACTGTGCTGCTGGGCAGCTGAGACCGCTTGAGAATTTGGATTCAAATTTACTTTTAGGTATGAAACCGAGGAGAGACTGCAATGATGGTGACCCCGTTGCAAAGCTGCTTGTGTGCTGAAGAAGCAGAGCACTAGCTTTCCCTGCTGCTCCTTCTGCCGTGTGAGCAGATGCCACTGTTCATTCTGTGCTGACTGTGTTCCTGCGCAGCAGAGAGCAGGCTCTGGACTGATTCCATTCAAATGCTTTTCCTGTATGAAAGTGAGCAGTGAAAGCAACGATGGAGGCACCAATGTAAAGGGGATTGTGTGCTGAACAGGTCCAGCACCAGCTTTCAATCCTGTCTCTTCTGCTGTGGGAGCAGAGGCCAAACGTTCGTGCTGTACTCACTGTGCTGCTGGGCAGCTGAGAGACACCACCTGAAAATTTGGATTCAAATGGACTTTTAGGTATGAAACCGAGGAGAGACTGCAATGATGGTGACCCCGTTGCAAAGCTGCTTGTGTGCTGAAGAAGCAGAGCACTAGCTTTCCCTGCTGCTCCTTCTGCCGTGTGAGCAGATGCTACTGTTCATTCTGTGCTGACTGTGTTGCTGCGCAGCAGAGAGCAGCCTCTGGACTGATTCCATTCAAATGCTTTTCCTGTATGAAAGTGAGCAGTGAAAGCAACGATGAATGCACCAATGTAAAAGGGATTGTGTGCTGAACAGGTCCAGCACCAGCTTTCAATCCTGGCTCTTCTGCTGTGGGAGCAGAGGCCAAACGTTCGTGCTGTACTAACTGTGCTGCTGGGCAGCTGAGAGACACCACCTGAGAATTTGGATTCAAACGGACTTTTAGGTATGAAACCGAGGAGAGACTGCAATGATGGTGACCCCGTTGCAAAGCTTCTTGTGTGCTGAAGAGACACAGCACTAGCGTTCCCTGCTGGTCCTTCTGCCGTGTGAGCAGATGCCACTGTTCATTCTGTGCTGTGTTGCTGCCAGCAGGGAGCAGGCTCTGGACTGATTCTATTCAAATGCTTTTCCTGTACGAGTGTTAGCAGTGAAAGCAACGATGGATGCACCAATGTAAAGGGGATTGTGTACTGAACAGGTCCAGCACCAGCTTTCAATCCTTGCTCTTCTGCTGTGGGAGCAGAGGCCAAACGTTCGTGCTGTACTCACTGTGCTGCTGGGCAGCTGAGACCGCTTGAGAATTTGGATTCAAATGGACTTTTAGGTATGAAACCGAGGAGAGACTGCAATGATGGTGACCCCGTTGCAAAGCTGCTTGTGTGCTGAAGAAGCAGAGCACTAGCTTTCCCTGCTGCTCCTTCTGCCGTGTGAGCAGATGCCACTGTTCATTCTGTGCTGACTGTGTTCCTGCGCAGCAGAGAGCAGGCTCTGGACTGATTCCATTCAAATGCTTTTCCTGTATGAAAGTGAGCAGTGAAAGCAACGATGGAGGCACCAATGTAAAGGGGATTGTGTGCTGAACAGGTCCAGCACCAGCTTTCAATCCTGGCTCTTCTGCTGTGGGAGCAGAGGCCAAACGTTCGTGCTGTACTCACTGTGCTGCTGGGCAGCTGAGACCGCTTGAGAATTTGGATTCAAATGGACTTTTAGGTATGAAACCGAGGAGAGACTGCAATGATGGTGACCCCGTTGCAAAGCTGCTTGTGTGCTGAAGAAGCAGAGCACTAGCTTTCCCTGCTGCTCCTTCTGCCGTGTGAGCAGATGCCACTGTTCATTCTGTGCTGTGTTGCTGCCAGCAGGGAGCAGGCTCTGGACTGATTCCATTCAAATGCTTTTCCTGTATGAGTGTTAGCAGTGAAAGCAACGATGGAGGCACCAATGTAAAGGGGATTGTGTGCTGAACAGGTCCAGCACCAGCTTTCAATCCTGGCTCTTCTGCTGTGGGAGCAGAGGCCAAACGTTCGTGCTGTACTAACTGTGCTGCTGGGCAGCTGAGAGACACCACCTGAGAATTTGGATTCAAATGGACTTTTAGGTATGAAACCGAAGAGAGACTGCAATGATGGTGACCCCGTTGCAAAGCTGCTTGTGTGCTGAAGAAGCAGAGCACTAGCTTTCCCTGCTGCTCCTTCTGCCGTGTGAGCAGATGCCACTGTTCATTCTGTGCTGACTGTGTTGCTGCGCAGCAGAGAGCAGCCTCTGGACTGATTCCATTCAAATGCTTTTCCTGTATGAAAGTGAGCAGTGAAAGCAACGATGGAGGCACCAATGTAAAGGGGATTGTGTGCTGAACAGGTCCAGCACCAGCTTTCAATCCTGGCTCTTCTGCTGTGGGAGCAGAGGCCAAACGTTCGTGCTGTACTCACTGTGCTGCTGGGCAGCTGAGAGACACCACCTGAGAATTTGGATTCAAATGGACTTTTAGGTATGAAACCGAGGAGAGACTTCAATGATGGTGACCCCGTTGCAAAGCTGCTTGTGTGCTGAAGAAGCAGAGCACTAGCTTTCCCTGCTGCTCCTTCTGCCGTGTGAGCAGATGCCACTGTTCATTCTGTGCTGTGTTGCTGCCAGCAGGGAGCAGGCTCTGGACGGATTCTATTCAAATGCTTTTCCTGTATGAGTGTTAGCAGTGAAAGCAACGATGGATGCACCAATGTAAAGGGGATTGTGTGCTGAACAGGTCCAGCACCAGCTTTCAATCCTTGCTCTTCTGCTGTGGGAGCAGATGCCAAACGTTCGTGCAGTACTCACTGTGCTGCTGGGCAGCTGAGACCGCTTGAGAATTTGGATTCAAATTTACTTTTAGGTATGAAACCGAGGAGAGACTGCAATGATGGTGACCCCGTTGCAAAGCTGCTTGTGTGCTGAAGAAGCAGAGCACTAGCTTTCCCTGCTGCTCCTTCTGCCGTGTGAGCAGATGCCACTGTTCATTCTGTGCTGACTGTGTTCCTGCGCAGCAGAGAGCAGGCTCTGGACTGATTCCATTCAAATGCTTTTCCTGTATGAAAGTGAGCAGTGAAAGCAACGATGGAGGCACCAATGTAAAGGGGATTGTGTGCTGAACAGGTCCAGCACCAGCTTTCAATCCTGTCTCTTCTGCTGTGGGAGCAGAGGCCAAACGTTCGTGCTGTACTCACTGTGCTGCTGGGCAGCTGAGAGACACCACCTGAGAATTTGGATTCAAATGGACTTTTAGGTATGAAACCGAGGAGAGACTGCAATGATGGTGACCCCGTTGCAAAGCTGCTTGTGTGCTGAAGAAGCAGAGCACTAGCTTTCCCTGCTGCTCCTTCTGCCGTGTGAGCAGATGCTACTGTTCATTCTGTGCTGACTGTGTTGCTGCGCAGCAGAGAGCAGCCTCTGGACTGATTCCATTCAAATGCTTTTCCTGTATGAAAGTGAGCAGTGAAAGCAACGATGAATGCACCAATGTAAAAGGGATTGTGTGCTGAACAGGTCCAGCACCAGCTTTCAATCCTGGCTCTTCTGCTGTGGGAGCAGAGGCCAAACGTTCGTGCTGTACTAACTGTGCTGCTGGGCAGCTGAGAGACACCACCTGAGAATTTGGATTCAAATGGACTTTTAGGTATGAAACCGAGGAGAGACTGCAATGATGGTGACCCCGTTGCAAAGCTTCTTGTGTGCTGAAGAGACACAGCACTAGCGTTCCCTGCTGGTCCTTCTGCCGTGTGAGCAGATGCCACTGTTCATTCTGTGCTGTGTTGCTGCCAGCAGGGAGCAGGCTCTGGACTGATTCTATTCAAATGCTTTTCCTGTACGAGTGTTAGCAGTGAAAGCAACGATGGATGCACCAATGTAAAGGGGATTGTGTACTGAACAGGTCCAGCACCAGCTTTCAATCCTTGCTCTTCTGCTGTGGGAGCAGAGGCCAAACGTTCGTGCTGTACTCACTGTGCTGCTGGGCAGCTGAGACCGCTTGAGAATTTGGATTCAAATGGACTTTTAGGTATGAAACCGAGGAGAGACTGCAATGATGGTGACCCCGTTGCAAAGCTGCTTGTGTGCTGAAGAAGCAGAGCACTAGCTTTCCCTGCTGCTCCTTCTGCCGTGTGAGCAGATGCCACTGTTCATTCTGTGCTGACTGTGTTCCTGCGCAGCAGAGAGCAGGCTCTGGACTGATTCCATTCAAATGCTTTTCCTGTATGAAAGTGAGCAGTGAAAGCAACGATGGAGGCACCAATGTAAAGGGGATTGTGTGCTGAACAGGTCCAGCACCAGCTTTCAATCCTGGCTCTTCTGCTGTGGGAGCAGAGGCCAAACGTTCGTGCTGTACTCACTGTGCTGCTGGGCAGCTGAGACCGCTTGAGAATTTGGATTCAAATGGACTTTTAGGTATGAAACCGAGGAGAGACTGCAATGATGGTGACCCCGTTGCAAAGCTGCTTGTGTGCTGAAGAAGCAGAGCACTAGCTTTCCCTGCTGCTCCTTCTGCCGTGTGAGCAGATGCCACTGTTCATTCTGTGCTGTGTTGCTGCCAGCAGGGAGCAGGCTCTGGACTGATTCCATTCAAATGCTTTTCCTGTATGAGTGTTAGCAGTGAAAGCAACGATGGAGGCACCAATGTAAAGGGGATTGTGTGCTGAACAGGTCCAGCACCAGCTTTCAATCCTGGCTCTTCTGCTGTGGGAGCAGAGGCCAAACGTTCGTGCTGTACTAACTGTGCTGCTGGGCAGCTGAGAGACACCACCTGAGAATTTGGATTCAAATGGACTTTTAGGTATGAAACCGAAGAGAGACTGCAATGATGGTGACCCCGTTGCAAAGCTGCTTGTGTGCTGAAGAAGCAGAGCACTAGCTTTCCCTGCTGCTCCTTCTGCCGTGTGAGCAGATGCCACTGTTCATTCTGTGCTGACTGTGTTGCTGCGCAGCAGAGAGCAGCCTCTGGACTGATTCCATTCAAATGCTTTTCCTGTATGAAAGTGAGCAGTGAAAGCAACGATGAATGCACCAATGTAAAAGGGATTGTGTGCTGAACAGGTCCAGCACCAGCTTTCAATCCTGGCTCTTCTGCTGTGGGAGCAGAGGCCAAACGTTCGTGCTGTACTCACTGTGCTGCTGGGCAGCTGAGCGACACCACCTGAGAATTCGGATTCAAAAGGACTTTTAGGTATGAAGCCGAGGAGAGACTGCAATGATGGTGACCCCGTTGCAAAGCTGCTTGTGTGCTGAAGAAGCAGAGCACTAGCTTTCCCTGCTGCTCCTTCTGCCGTGTGAGCAGATGCCACTGTTCATTCTGTGCTGACTGTGTTGCTGCGCAGCAGAGAGCAGGCTCTGGACTGATTCCATTCAAATGCTTTTCCTGTATGAATGTGAGCAGTGAAAGCAACGATGGAGGCACCAATGTAAAGGGGATTGTGTGCTGAACAGGTCCAGCACCAGCTTTCAATCCTGGCTCTTCTGCTGTGGGAGCAGAGGCCAAACGTTCGTGCTGTACTCACTGTGCTGCTGGGCAGCTGAGAGACACCACCTGAGAATTTGGATTCAAATGGACTTTTAGGTATGAACCCGAGGAGAGACTGCAATGATGGTGACCCCGTTGCAAAGCTGCTTGTGTGCTGAAGAAGCAGAGCACTAGCTTTCCCTGCTGCTCCTTCTGCCGTGTGAGCAGATGCCACTGTTCATTCTGTGCTGACTGTTGCTGCGCAGCAGAGAGCAGGCTCTGGACTGATTCTATTCAAATGCTTTTCCTGTACGAGTGTTAGCAGTGAAAGCAACGATGGATGCACCAATGTAAAGGGGATTGTGTGCTGAACAGGTCCAGCACCAGCTTTCAATCCTTCTCTTCTGCTGTGGGAGCAGATGCCAAACGTTCGTGCAGTACTCACTTTGCTGCTGGGCAGCTGAGACCGCTTGAGAATTTGGATTCAAATGGACTTTTAGGTATGAAACCGAGGAGAGACTGCAATGATGGTGACCCCGTTGCAAAGCTGCTTGTGTGCTGAAGAAGCAGAGCACTAGCTTTCCCTGCTGCTCCTTCTGCCGTGTGAGCAGATGCCACTGTTCATTCTGTGCTGTGTTGCTGCCAGCAGGGAGCAGGCTCTGGACGGATTCTATTCAAATGCTTTTCCTGTATGAGTGTTAGCAGTGAAAGCAACGATGGATGCACCAATGTAAAGGGGATTGTGTGCTGAACAGGTCCAGCACCAGCTTTCAATCCTTGCTCTTCTGCTGTGGGAGCAGATGCCAAACGTTCGTGCAGTACTCACTGTGCTGCTGGGCAGCTGAGACCGCTTGAGAATTTGGATTCAAATTTACTTTTAGGTATGAAACCGAGGAGAGACTGCAATGATGGTGACCCCGTTGCAAAGCTGCTTGTGTGCTGAAGAAGCAGAGCACTAGCTTTCCCTGCTGCTCCTTCTGCCGTGTGAGCAGATGCTACTGTTCATTCTGTGCTGACTGTGTTGCTGCGCAGCAGAGAGCAGCCTCTGGACTGATTCCATTCAAATGCTTTTCCTGTATGAAAGTGAGCAGTGAAAGCAACGATGAATGCACCAATGTAAAAGGGATTGTGTGCTGAACAGGTCCAGCACCAGCTTTCAATCCTGGCTCTTCTGCTGTGGGAGCAGAGGCCAAACGTTCGTGCTGTACTAACTGTGCTGCTGGGCAGCTGAGAGACACCACCTGAGAATTTGGATTCAAACGGACTTTTAGGTATGAAACCGAGGAGAGACTGCAATGATGGTGACCCCGTTGCAAAGCTTCTTGTGTGCTGAAGAGACACAGCACTAGCTTTCCCTGCTGGTCCTTCTGCCGTGTGAGCAGATGCCACTGTTCATTCTGTGCTGACTGTGTTGCTGCCAGCAGGGAGCAGGCTCTGGACTGATTCTATTCAAATGCTTTTCCTGTACGAGTGTTAGCAGTGAAAGCAACGATGGATGCACCAATGTAAAGGGGATTGTGTGCTGAACAGGTCCAGCACCAGCTTTCAATCCTTGCTCTTCTGCTGTGGGAGCAGAGGCCAAACGTTCGTGCTGTACTCACTGTGCTGCTGGGCAGCTGAGACCGCTTGAGAATTTGGATTCAAATGGACTTTTAGGTATGAAACCGAGGAGAGACTGCAATGATGGTGACCCCGTTGCAAAGCTGCTTGTGTGCTGAAGAAGCAGAGCACTAGCTTTCCCTGCTGCTCCTTCTGCCATGTGAGCAGATGCCACTGTTCATTCTGTGCTGACTGTGTTCCTGCGCAGCAGAGAGCAGCCTCTGGACTGATTCTATTCAAATGCTTTTCCTGTACGAGTGTTAGCAGTGAAAGCAACGATGGATGCACCAATGTAAAGGGGATTGTGTGCTGAACAGGTCCAGCACCAGCTTTCAATCCTTGCTCTTCTGCTGTGGGAGCAGATGCCAAACGTTCGTGCAGTACTCACTGTGCTGCTGGGCAGCTGAGACCGCTTGAGAATTTGGATTCAAATGGACTTTTAGGTATGAAACCGAGGAGAGACTGCAATGATGGTGACCCCGTTGCAAAGCTGCTTGTGTGCTGAAGAAGCAGAGCACTAGCTTTCCCTGCTGCTCCTTCTGCCGTGTGAGCAGATGCCACTGTTCATTCTGTGCTGTGTTGCTGCCAGCAGGGAGCAGGCTCTGGACTGATTCCATTCAAATGCTTTTCCTGTATGAGTGTTAGCAGTGAAAGCAACGATGGAGGCACCAATGTAAAGGGGATTGTGTGCTGAACAGGTCCAGCACCAGCTTTCAATCCTGGCTCTTCTGCTGTGGGAGCAGAGGCCAAACGTTCGTGCTGTACTAACTGTGCTGCTGGGCAGCTGAGAGACACCACCTGAGAATTTGGATTCAAAAGGACTTTTAGGTATGAAGCCGAGGAGAGACTGCAATGATGGTGACCCCGTTGCAAAGCTGCTTGTGTGCTGAAGAAGCAGAGCACTAGCTTTCCCTGCTGCTCCTTCTGCCGTGTGAGCAGATGCCACTGTTCATTCTGTGCTGACTGTTGCTGCGCAGCAGAGAGCAGGCTCTGGACTGATTCTATTCAAATGCTTTTCCTGTACGAGTGTTAGCAGTGAAAGCAACGATGGATGCACCAATGTAAAGGGGATTGTGTGCTGAACAGGTCCAGCACCAGCTTTCAATCCTTCTCTTCTGCTGTGGGAGCAGATGGCAAACGTTCGTGCAGTACTCACTGTGCTGCTGGGCAGCTGAGACCGCTTGAGAATTTGGATTCAAATGGACTTTTAGGTATGAAACCGAGGAGAGACTGCAATGATGGTGACCCCGTTGCAAAGCTGCTTGTGTGCTGAAGAAGCAGAGCACTAGCTTTCCCTGCTGCTCCTTCTGCCGTGTGAGCAGATGCCACTGTTCATTCTGTGCTGTGTTGCTGCCAGCAGGGAGCAGGCTCTGGACGGCTTCTATTCAAATGCTTTTCCTGTATGAGTGTTAGCAGTGAAAGCAACGATGGATGCACCAATGTAAAGGGGATTGTGTGCTGAACAGGTCCAGCACCAGCTTTCAATCCTTGCTCTTCTGCTGTGGGAGCAGATGCCAAACGTTCGTGCAGTACTCACTGTGCTGCTGGGCAGCTGAGACCGCTTGAGAATTTGGATTCAAATTTACTTTTAGGTATGAAACCGAGGAGAGACTGCAATGATGGTGACCCCGTTGCAAAGCTGCTTGTGTGCTGAAGAAGCAGAGCACTAGCTTTCCCTGCTGCTCCTTCTGCCGTGTGAGCAGATGCCACTGTTCATTCTGTGCTGACTGTGTTGCTGCGCAGCAGAGAGCAGGCTCTGGACTGATTCCATTCAAATGCTTTTCCTGTATGAAAGTGAGCAGTGAAAGCAACGATGGAGGCACCAATGTAAAGGGGATTGTGTGCTGAACAGGTCCAGCACCAGCTTTCAATCCTGTCTCTTCTGCTGTGGGAGCAGAGGCCAAACGTTCGTGCTGTACTCACTGTGCTGCTGGGCAGCTGAGAGACACCACCTGAGAATTTGGATTCAAATGGACTTTTAGGTATGAAACCGAGGAGAGACTGCAATGATGGTGACCCCGTTGCAAAGCTGCTTGTGTGCTGAAGAAGCAGAGCACTAGCTTTCCCTGCTGCTCCTTCTGCCGTGTGAGCAGATGCTACTGTTCATTCTGTGCTGACTGTGTTGCTGCGCAGCAGAGAGCAGCCTCTGGACTGATTCCATTCAAATGCTTTTCCTGTATGAAAGTGAGCAGTGAAAGCAACGATGGAGGCACCAATGTAAAGGGGATTGTGTGCTGAACAGGTCCAGCACCAGCTTTCAATCCTGGCTCTTCTGCTGTGGGAGCAGAGGCCAAACGTTCGTGCTGTACTAACTGTGCTGCTGGGCAGCTGAGAGACACCACCTGAGAATTTGGATTCAAATGGACTTTTAGGTATGAACCCGAGGAGAGACTGCAATGATGGTGACCCCGTTGCAAAGCTGCTTGTGTGCTGAAGAAGCAGAGCACTAGCTTTCCCTGCTGCTCTTCTGCCGTGTGAGCAGATGCCACTGTTCATTCTGTGCTGTGTTGCTGCCAGCAGGGAGCAGGCTCTGGACGGATTCTATTCAAATGCTTTTCCTGTATGAGTGTTAGCAGTGAAAGCAACGATGGAGGCACCAATGTAAAGGGGATTGTGTGCTGAACAGGTCCAGCACCAGCTTTCAATCCTGGCTCTTCTGCTGTGGGAGCAGAGGCCAAACGTTCGTGCTGTACTCACTGTGCTGCTAGGCAGCTGAGCGACACCACCTGAGAATTCGGATTCAAATGGACTTTTAGGTATGAAGCCGAGGAGAGACTGCAATGATGGTGACCCCGTTGCAAAGCTGCTTGTGTGCTGAAGAAGCAGAGCACTAGCTTTCCCTGCTGCTCCTTCTGCCGTGTGAGCAGATGCCACTGTTCATTCTGTGCTGACTGTGTTGCTGCGCAGCAGAGAGCAGCCTCTGGACTGATTCCATTCAAATGCTTTTCCTGTATGAATGTGAGCAGTGAAAGCAACGATGGAGGCACCAATGTAAAGGTGATTGTGTGCTGAACAGGTCCAGCACCAGCTTTCAATCCTGGCTCTTCTGCTGTGGGAGCAGAGGCCAAACGTTCGTGCTGTACTAACTGTGCTGCTGGGCAGCTGAGAGACACCACCTGAGAATTTGGATTCAAATGGACTTTTAGGTATGAAACCGAGGAGAGACTGCAATGATGGTGACCCCGTTGCAAAGCTGCTTGTGTGCTGAAGAAGCAGAGCACTAGCTTTCCCTGCTGCTCCTTCTGCCGTGTGAGCAGATGCCACTGTTCATTCTGTGCTGTGTTGCTGCGCAGCAGAGAGCAGCCTCTGGACTGATTCCATTCAAATGCTTTTCCTGTATGAAAGTGAGCAGTGAAAGCAACGATGAATGCACCAATGTAAAAGGGATTGTGTGCTGAACAGGTCCAGCACCAGCTTTCAATTCTGGCTCTTCTGCTGTGGGAGCAGAGGCCAAACGTTCGTGGTGTACTCACTGTGCTGCTGGGCAGCTGAGAGACACCACCTGAGAATTTGGATTCAAATGGACTTTTAGGTATGAACCCGAGGAGAGACTGCAATGATGGTGACCCCGTTGCAAAGCTGCTTGTGTGCTGAAGAAGCAGAGCACTAGCTTTCCCTGCTGCTCCTTCTGCCGTGTGAGCAGATGCCACTGTTCATTCTGTGCTGACTGTGTTGCTGCGCAGCAGAGAGCAGCCTCTGGACTGATTCCATTCAAATGCTTTTCCTGTATGAAAGTGAGCAGTGAAAGCAACGATGAATGCACCAATGTAAAAGGGATTGTGTGCTGAACAGGTCCAGCACCAGCTTTCAATCCTGGCTCTTCTGCTGTGGGAGCAGAGGCCAAACGTTCGTGCTGTACTAACTGTGCTGCTGGGCGGCTGAGAGACACCACCTGAGAATTTGGATTCAAATGGACTTTTAGGTATGAAACCGAGGAGAGACTGCAATGATGGTGACCCCGTTGCAAAGCTGCTTGTGTGCTGAAGAAGCAGAGCACTAGCTTTCCCTGCTGCTCCTTCTGCCGTGTGAGCAGATGCCACTGTTCATTCTGTGCTGACTGTGTTGCTGCGCAGCAGAGAGCAGGCTCTGGACTGATTCTGTTCAAATGCTTTTCCTGTACGAGTGTTAGCAGTGAAAGCAACGATGGATGCACCAATGTAAAGGGGATTGTGTGCTGAAAAGGTCCAGCACCAGCTTTCAATCCTTGCTCTTCTGCTGTGGGAGCAGATGCCAAACGTTCGTGCAGTACTCACTGTGCTGCTGGGCAGCTGAGACCGCTTGAGAATTTGGATTCAAATGGACTTTTAGGTATGAAACCGAGGAGAGACTGCAATGATGGTGACCCCGTTGCAAAGCAGCTTGTGTGCTGAAGAGGCAGAGCACTAGCTTTCCCTGCTGCTCCTTCTGCCCTTGAGCAGATGCTACTGTTCATTCTGTGCTGACTGTGTTGCTGCGCAGCAGAGAGCAGCCTCTGGACTGATTCCATTCAAATGCTTTTCTTGTATGAAAGTGAGCAGTGAAAGCAACGATGAATGCACCAATGTAAAAGGGATTGTGTGCTGAACAGGTCCAGCACCAGCTTTCAATCCTGGCTCTTCTGCTGTGGGAGCAGAGGCCAAACGTTCGTGCTGTACTCACTGTGCTGCTGGGCAGCTGAGACCGCTTGAGAATTTGGATTCAAATGGACTTTTAGGTATGAAACCGAGGAGAGACTGCAATGATGGTGACCCCGTTGCAAAGCTGCTTGTGTGCTGAAGAAGCAGAGCACTAGCTTTCCCTGCTGCTCCTTCTGCCGTGTGAGCAGATGCCACTGTTCATTCTGTGCTGACTGTGTTGCTGCGCAGCAGAGAGCAGGCTCTGGACTGATTCTATTCAAATGCTTTTCCTGTACGAGTGTTAGCAGTGAAAGCAACGATGGAGGCACCAATGTAAAGGGGATTGTGTGCTGACCAGGTCCAGCACCAGCTTTCAATCCTTGCTCTTCTGCTGTGGGAGCAGATGCCAAACGTTCGTGCAGTACTCACTGTGCTGCTGGGCAGCTGAGACCGCTTCAGAATTTGGATTCAAATGGACTTTTAGGTATGAAACCGAGGAGAGACTGCAATGATGGTGACCCCGTTGCAAAGCTGCTTGTGTGCTGAAGAAGTAGACCACTAGCTTTCCCTGCTGCTCCTTCTGCCGTGTGAGCAGATGCCACTGTTCATTCTGTGCTGACTGTGTTCCTGCGCAGCAGAGAGCAGGCTCTGGACTGATTCCATTCAAATGCTTTTCCTGTATGAAAGTGAGCAGGGAAAGCAACGATGGAGGCACCAATGTAAAGGGGATTGTGTGCTGAACAGGTCCAGCACCCGCTTTCAATCCTGGCTCTTCTGCTGTGGGAGCAGAGGCCAAACGTTCGTGCTGTACTCACTGTGCTGCTGGGCAGCTGAGCGACAGCACCTGAGAATTCGGATTCAAATGGACTTTTAGGTATGAACCCGAGGAGAGACTGCAATGATGGTGACCCCGTTGCAAAGCTGCTTGTGTGCTGAAGAAGCAGAGCACTAGCTTTCCCTGCTGCTCCTTCTGCCGTGTGAGCAGATGCCACTGTTCATTCTGTGCTGTGTTGCTGCCAGCAGGGAGCAGGCTCTGGACGGATTCTATTCAAATGCTTTTCCTGTATGAAAGTGAGCAGTGAAAGCAACGATGGAGGCACCAATGTAAAGGGGATTGTGTGCTGAACAGGTCCAGCACCAGCTTTCAATCCTGGCTCTTCTGCTGTGGGAGCAGAGGCCAAACGTTCGTGCTGTACTCACTGTGCTGCTAGGCAGCTGAGCGACACCACCTGAGAATTCGGATTCAAATGGACTTTTAGGTATGAAACCGAGGAGAGACTGCAATGATGGTGACCCCGTTGCAAAGCTGCTTGTGTGCTGAAGAAGCAGAGCACTAGCTTTCCCTGCTGCTCCTTCTGCCGTGTGAGCAGATGCCACTGTTCATTCTGTGCTGACTGTGTTGCTGCGCAGCAGAGAGCAGCCTCTGGACTGATTCCATTCAAATGCTTTTCCTGTATGAATGTGAGCAGTGAAAGCAACGATGGAGGCACCAATGTAAAGGGGATTGTGTGCTGAACAGGTCCAGCACCAGCTTTCAATCCTGGCTCTTCTGCTGTGGGAGCAGAGGCCAAACGTTCGTGCTGTACTAACTGTGCTGCTGGGCAGCTGAGAGAGACCACCTGAGAATTTGGATTCAAATGGACTTTTAGGTATGAACCCGAGGAGAGACTGCAATGATGGTGACCCCGTTGCAAAGCTGCTTCTGTGCTGAAGAAGCAGAGCACTAGCTTTCCCTGCTGCTCCTTCTGCCGTGTGAGCAGATGCCACTGTTCATTCTGTGCTGTGTTGCTGCCAGCAGGGAGCAGCCTCTGGACTGATTCCATTCAAATGCTTTTCCTGTATGAAAGTGAGCAGTGAAAGCAACGATGGTGGCACCAATGTAAAGGTGATTGTGTGCTGAACAGGTCCAGCACCAGCTTTCAATCCTGGCTCTTCTGCTGTGGGAGCAGAGGCCAAACGTTCGTGCTGTACTAACTGCGCTGCTGGGCAGCTGAGAGACACCACCTGAGAATTCGGATTCAAAAGGACTTTTAGGTATGAAGTCGAGGAGAGACTGCAATGATGGTGACCCCGTTGCAAAGCTGCTTGTGTGCTGAAGAAGCAGAGCACTAGCTTTCCCTGCTGCTCCTTCTGCCGTGTGAGCAGATGCCACTGTTCATTCTGTGCTGACTGTGTTGCTGCGCAGCAGAGAGCAGCCTCTGGACTGATTCCATTCAAATGCTTTTCCTGTATGAATGTGAGCAGTGAAAGCAACGATGGAGGCACCAATGTAAAGGTGATTGTGTGCTGAACAGGTCCAGCACCAGCTTTCAATCCTGGCTCTTCTGCTGTGGGAGCAGAGGCCAAACGTTCGTGCTGTACTAACTGTGCTGCTGGGCAGCTGAGAGACACCACCTGAGAATTTGGATTCAAATGGACTTTTAGGTATGAAACCGAGGAGAGACTGCAATGATGGTGACCCCGTTGCAAAGCTGCTTGTGTGCTGAAGAAGCAGAGCACTAGCTTTCCCTGCTGCTCCTTCTGCCGTGTGAGCAGATGCCACTGTTCATTCTGTGCTGTGTTGCTGCGCAGCAGAGAGCAGCCTCTGGACTGATTCCATTCAAATGCTTTTCCTGTATGAAAGTGAGCAGTGAAAGCAACGATGAATGCACCAATGTAAAAGGGATTGTGTGCTGAACAGGTCCAGCACCAGCTTTCAATTCTGGCTCTTCTGCTGTGGGAGCAGAGGCCAAACGTTCGTGGTGTACTCACTGTGCTGCTGGGCAGCTGAGAGACACCACCTGAGAATTTGGATTCAAATGGACTTTTAGGTATGAACCCGAGGAGAGACTGCAATGATGGTGACCCCGTTGCAAAGCTGCTTGTGTGCTGAAGAAGCAGAGCACTAGCTTTCCCTGCTGCTCCTTCTGCCGTGTGAGCAGATGCCACTGTTCATTCTGTGCTGACTGTGTTGCTGCGCAGCAGAGAGCAGCCTCTGGACTGATTCCATTCAAATGCTTTTCCTGTATGAAAGTGAGCAGTGAAAGCAACGATGAATGCACCAATGTAAAAGGGATTGTGTGCTGAACAGGTCCAGCACCAGCTTTCAATCCTGGCTCTTCTGCTGTGGGAGCAGAGGCCAAACGTTCGTGCTGTACTAACTGTGCTGCTGGGCGGCTGAGAGACACCACCTGAGAATTTGGATTCAAATGGACTTTTAGGTATGAAACCGAGGAGAGACTGCAATGATGGTGACCCCGTTGCAAAGCTGCTTGTGTGCTGAAGAAGCAGAGCACTAGCTTTCCCTGCTGCTCCTTCTGCCGTGTGAGCAGATGCCACTGTTCATTCTGTGCTGACTGTGTTGCTGCGCAGCAGAGAGCAGGCTCTGGACTGATTCTGTTCAAATGCTTTTCCTGTACGAGTGTTAGCAGTGAAAGCAACGATGGATGCACCAATGTAAAGGGGATTGTGTGCTGAAAAGGTCCAGCACCAGCTTTCAATCCTTGCTCTTCTGCTGTGGGAGCAGATGCCAAACGTTCGTGCAGTACTCACTGTGCTGCTGGGCAGCTGAGACCGCTTGAGAATTTGGATTCAAATGGACTTTTAGGTATGAAACCGAGGAGAGACTGCAATGATGGTGACCCCGTTGCAAAGCAGCTTGTGTGCTGAAGAGGCAGAGCACTAGCTTTCCCTGCTGCTCCTTCTGCCCTTGAGCAGATGCTACTGTTCATTCTGTGCTGACTGTGTTGCTGCGCAGCAGAGAGCAGCCTCTGGACTGATTCCATTCAAATGCTTTTCTTGTATGAAAGTGAGCAGTGAAAGCAACGATGAATGCACCAATGTAAAAGGGATTGTGTGCTGAACAGGTCCAGCACCAGCTTTCAATCCTGGCTCTTCTGCTGTGGGAGCAGAGGCCAAACGTTCGTGCTGTACTCACTGTGCTGCTGGGCAGCTGAGACCGCTTGAGAATTTGGATTCAAATGGACTTTTAGGTATGAAACCGAGGAGAGACTGCAATGATGGTGACCCCGTTGCAAAGCTGCTTGTGTGCTGAAGAAGCAGAGCACTAGCTTTCCCTGCTGCTCCTTCTGCCGTGTGAGCAGATGCCACTGTTCATTCTGTGCTGACTGTGTTGCTGCGCAGCAGAGAGCAGGCTCTGGACTGATTCTATTCAAATGCTTTTCCTGTACGAGTGTTAGCAGTGAAAGCAACGATGGAGGCACCAATGTAAAGGGGATTGTGTGCTGACCAGGTCCAGCACCAGCTTTCAATCCTTGCTCTTCTGCTGTGGGAGCAGATGCCAAACGTTCGTGCAGTACTCACTGTGCTGCTGGGCAGCTGAGACCGCTTCAGAATTTGGATTCAAATGGACTTTTAGGTATGAAACCGAGGAGAGACTGCAATGATGGTGACCCCGTTGCAAAGCTGCTTGTGTGCTGAAGAAGTAGACCACTAGCTTTCCCTGCTGCTCCTTCTGCCGTGTGAGCAGATGCCACTGTTCATTCTGTGCTGACTGTGTTCCTGCGCAGCAGAGAGCAGGCTCTGGACTGATTCCATTCAAATGCTTTTCCTGTATGAAAGTGAGCAGGGAAAGCAACGATGGAGGCACCAATGTAAAGGGGATTGTGTGCTGAACAGGTCCAGCACCCGCTTTCAATCCTGGCTCTTCTGCTGTGGGAGCAGAGGCCAAACGTTCGTGCTGTACTCACTGTGCTGCTGGGCAGCTGAGCGACAGCACCTGAGAATTCGGATTCAAATGGACTTTTAGGTATGAACCCGAGGAGAGACTGCAATGATGGTGACCCCGTTGCAAAGCTGCTTGTGTGCTGAAGAAGCAGAGCACTAGCTTTCCCTGCTGCTCCTTCTGCCGTGTGAGCAGATGCCACTGTTCATTCTGTGCTGTGTTGCTGCCAGCAGGGAGCAGGCTCTGGACGGATTCTATTCAAATGCTTTTCCTGTATGAAAGTGAGCAGTGAAAGCAACGATGGAGGCACCAATGTAAAGGGGATTGTGTGCTGAACAGGTCCAGCACCAGCTTTCAATCCTGGCTCTTCTGCTGTGGGAGCAGAGGCCAAACGTTCGTGCTGTACTCACTGTGCTGCTAGGCAGCTGAGCGACACCACCTGAGAATTCGGATTCAAATGGACTTTTAGGTATGAAACCGAGGAGAGACTGCAATGATGGTGACCCCGTTGCAAAGCTGCTTGTGTGCTGAAGAAGCAGAGCACTAGCTTTCCCTGCTGCTCCTTCTGCCGTGTGAGCAGATGCCACTGTTCATTCTGTGCTGACTGTGTTGCTGCGCAGCAGAGAGCAGCCTCTGGACTGATTCCATTCAAATGCTTTTCCTGTATGAATGTGAGCAGTGAAAGCAACGATGGAGGCACCAATGTAAAGGGGATTGTGTGCTGAACAGGTCCAGCACCAGCTTTCAATCCTGGCTCTTCTGCTGTGGGAGCAGAGGCCAAACGTTCGTGCTGTACTAACTGTGCTGCTGGGCAGCTGAGAGAGACCACCTGAGAATTTGGATTCAAATGGACTTTTAGGTATGAACCCGAGGAGAGACTGCAATGATGGTGACCCCGTTGCAAAGCTGCTTCTGTGCTGAAGAAGCAGAGCACTAGCTTTCCCTGCTGCTCCTTCTGCCGTGTGAGCAGATGCCACTGTTCATTCTGTGCTGTGTTGCTGCCAGCAGGGAGCAGCCTCTGGACTGATTCCATTCAAATGCTTTTCCTGTATGAAAGTGAGCAGTGAAAGCAACGATGGTGGCACCAATGTAAAGGTGATTGTGTGCTGAACAGGTCCAGCACCAGCTTTCAATCCTGGCTCTTCTGCTGTGGGAGCAGAGGCCAAACGTTCGTGCTGTACTAACTGTGCTGCTGGGCAGCTGAGAGACACCACCTGAGAATTCGGATTCAAAAGGACTTTTAGGTATGAAGTCGAGGAGAGACTGCAATGATGGTGACCCCGTTGCAAAGCTGCTTGTGTGCTGAAGAAGCAGAGCACTAGCTTTCCCTGCTGCTCCTTCTGCCGTGTGAGCAGATGCCACTGTTCATTCTGTGCTGACTGTGTTGCTGCGCAGCAGAGAGCAGCCTCTGGACTGGTTCCATTCAAATGCTTTTCCTGTACGAATGTGAGCAGTGAAAGCAACGATGGAGGCACCAATGTAAAGGGGATTGTGTGCTGAACAGGTCCAGCACCAGCTTTCAATCCTGGCTCTTCTGCTGTGGGAGCAGAGGCCAAACGTTCGTGCTGTACTAACTGTGCTGCTGGTCAGCTGAGACCGCTTGAGAATTTGGATTCAAATGGACTTTTAGGTATGAAACCGAGGAGAGACTGCAATGATGGTGACCCCGTTGCAAAGCTGCTTGTGTGCTGAAGAAGCAGAGCACTAGCTTTCCCTGCTGCTCCTTCTGCCGTGTGAGCAGATGCCACTGTTCATTCTGTGCTGACTGTGTTCCTGCGCAGCAGAGAGCAGCCTCTGGACTGATTCTATTCAAATGCTTTTCCTGTACGAGTGATAGCAGTGAAAGCAACGATGGATGCACCTATGTAAAGGGGATTGTGTGCTGAACAGGTCCAGCACCAGCTTTCAATCCTGGCTCTTCTGCTGTGGGAGCGGATGCCAAACGTTCGTGCAGTACTCACTGTGCTGCTGGGCAGCTGAGACCGCTTGAGAATTTGGATTCAAATGGACTTTTAGGTATGAAACCGAGGAGAGACTGCAATGATGGTGACCCCGTTGCAAAGCTGCTTGTGTGCTGAAGAAGCAGAGCACTAGCTTTCCCTGCTGCTCCTTCTGCCGTGTGAGCAGATGCCACTGTTCATTCTGTGCTGACTGTGTTGCTGCGCAGCAGAGAGCAGCCTCTGGACTGATTCCATTCAAATGCTTTTCCTGTATGAATGTGAGCAGTGAAAGCAACGATGGAGGCACCAATGTAAAGGGGATTGTGTGCTGAACAGGTCCAGCAATAGCTTTCAATCCTGGCTCTTCTGCTGTGGGAGCAGATGCCAAACGTTCGTGCTGTACTCACTGTGCTGCAGGGCAGCTGAGATCACCTGAGAATTTGGACTCAAATGGACTTTTAGGTATGAAACCGAGGAGAGACTGCAATGATGGTGACCCCGTTGCAAAGCTGCTTGTGCGCTGAAGAAGCAGAGCACTAGCTTTCCCTGCTGCTCCTTCTGCCGTGTGAGCAGATGCCACTGTTCATTCTGTGCTGACTGTGTTGCTGCGCAGCAGAGAGCAGCCTCTGGACTGATTCCATTCAAATGCTTTTCCTGTATGAAAGTGAGCAGTGAAAGCAACGATGAATGCACCAATGTAAAAGGGATTGTGTGCTGAACAGGTCCAGCACCAGCTTTCAATCCTGGCTCTTCTGTTGTGGGAGCAGATGCCAAACGTTCGTGCTGTACTAACTGTGCTGCTGGGCAGCTGAGAGACACCACCTGAGAATTTGGATTCAAATGGACTTTAAGGTATGAACCCGAGGAGAGACTGCAATGATGGTGACCCCGTTGCAAAGCTGCTTGTGTGCTGAAGAAGTAGACCACTAGCTTTCCCTGCTGCTCCTTCTGCCGTGTGAGCAGATGCCACTGTTCATTCTGTGCTGACTGTGTTCCTGCGCAGCAGAGAGCAGGCTCTGGACTGATTCCATTCAAATGCTTTTCCTGTATGAAAGTGAGCAGTGAAAGCAACGATGGAGGCACCAATGTAAAGGGGATTGTGTGCTGAACAGGTCCAGCACCAGCTTTCAATCCTGGCTCTTCTGCTGTGGGAGCAGATGCCAAACGTTCGTGCAGTACTCACTGTGCTGCTGGGCAGCTGAGACCGCTTCAGAATTTGGATTCAAATGGACTTTTAGGTATGAAACCGAGGAGAGACTGCAATGATGGTGACCCCGTTGCAAAGCAGCTTGTGTGCTGAAGAGGCAGAGCACTAGCTTTCCCTGCTGCTCCTTCTGCCCTTGAGCAGATGCTACTGTTCATTCTGTGCTGACTGTGTTGCTGCGCAGCAGAGAGCAGCCTCTGGACTGATTCCATTCAAATGCTTTTCTTGTATGAAAGTGAGCAGTGAAAGCAACGATGAATGCACCAATGTAAAAGGGATTGTGTGCTGAACAGGTCCAGCACCAGCTTTCAATCCTGGCTCTTCTGCTGTGGGAGCAGAGGCCAAACGTTCGTGCTGTACTCACTGTGCTGCTGGGCAGCTGAGAGACACCACCTGAGAATTTGGATTCAAATGGACTTTTAGGTATGAAACCGAGGAGAGACTGCAATGATGGTGACCCCGTTGCAAAGCTGCTTGTGTGCTGAAGAAGCAGAGCACTAGCTTTCCCTGCTGCTCCTTCTGCCGTGTGAGCAGATGCTACTGTTCATTCTGTGCTGACTGTGTTGCTGCGCAGCAGAGAGCAGCCTCTGGACTGATTCCATTCAAATGCTTTTCCTGTATGAAAGTGAGCAGTGAAAGCAACGATGAATGCACCAATGTAAAAGGGATTGTGTGCTGAACAGGTCCAGCACCAGCTTTCAATCCTGGCTCTTCTGCTGTGGGAGCAGAGGCCAAACGTTCGTGCTGTACTCACTGTGCTGCTGGGCAGCTGAGAGACACCACCTGAGAATTTGGATTCAAATGGACTTTTAGGTATGAAACCGAGGAGAGACTGCAATGATGGTGACCCCGTTGCAAAGCTGCTTGTGTCCTGAAGAAGCAGAGCACTAGCTTTCCCTGCTGCTCCTTCTGCCGTGTGAGCAGATGCCACTGTTCATTCTGTGCTGTGTTGCTGCCAGCAGGGAGCAGGCTCTGGACTGATTCTATTCAAATGCTTTTCCTGTATGAATGTGAGCAGTGAAAGCAACGATGGAGGCACCAATGTAAAGGGGATTGTGTGCTGAACAGGTCCAGCACCAGCTTTCAATCCTGGCTCTTCTGCTGTGGGAGCAGTGGCCAAACGTTCGTGCTGTACTAACTGTGCTGCTGGGCAGCTGAGACCGCTTGAGAATTTGGATTCAAATGGACTTTTAGGTATGAAACCGAGGAGAGACTGCAATGATGGTGACCCCGTTGCAAAGCTGCTTGTGTGCTGAAGAAGCAGAGCACTAGCTTTCCCTGCTGCTCCTTCTGCCGTGTGAGCAGATGCCACTGTTCATTCTGTGCTGACTGTGTTCCTGCGCAGCAGAGAGCAGCCTCTGGACTGATTCTATTCAAATGCCTTTCCTGTACGAGTGTTAGCAGTGAAAGCAACGATGGAGGCACCAATGTAAAGGGGATTGTGTGCTGAACAGGTCCAGCACCAGCTTTCAATCCTGGCTCTTCTGCTGTGGGAGCGGATGCCAAACGTTCGTGCAGTACTCACTGTGCTGCTGGGCAGCTGAGACCGCTTGAGAATTTGGATTCAAATGGACTTTTAGGTAGGAAACCGAGGAGAGACTGCAATGATGGTGACCCCGTTGCAAAGCTGCTTGTGTGCTGAAGAAGCAGAGCACTAGCTTTCCCTGCTGCTCCTTCTGCCGTGTGAGCAGATGCTACTGTTCATTCTGTGCTGACTGTGTTGCTGCGCAGCAGAGAGCAGCCTCTGGACTGATTCCATTCAAATGCTTTTCCTGTATGAATGTGAGCAGTGAAAGCAACGATGGAGGCACCAATGTAAAGGGGATTGTGTGCTGAACAGGTCCAGCAATAGCTTTCAATCCTGGCTCTTCTGCTGTGGGAGCAGATGCCAAACGTTCGTGCTGTACTCACTGTGCTGCAGGGCAGCTGAGATCACCTGAGAATTTGGACTCAAATGGACTTTTAGGTATGAAACCGAGGAGAGACTGCAATGATGGTGACCCCGTTGCAAAGCTGCTTGTGTGCTGAAGAAGCAGAGCACTAGCTTTCCCTGCTGCTCCTTCTGCCGTGTGAGCAGATGCCACTGTTCATTCTGTGCTGACTGTGTTGCTGCGCAGCAGAGAGCAGCCTCTGGACTGATTCCATTCAAATGCTTTTCCTGTATGAATGTGAGCAGTGAAAGCAACGATGGAGGCACCAATGTAAAGGTGATTGTGTGCTGAACAGGTCCAGCACCAGCTTTCAATCCTGGCTCTTCTGCTGTGGGAGCAGAGGCCAAACGTTCGTGCTGTACTCACTGTGCTGCTGGGCAGCTGATAGACACCACCTGAGAATTTGGATTCAAATGGACTTTTAGGTATGAACCCGAGGAGAGACTGCAATGATGGTGACCCCGTTGCAAAGCTGCTTGTGTGCTGAAGAAGTAGACCACTAGCTTTCCCTGCTGCTCCTTCTGCCGTGTGAGCAGATGCCACTGTTCATTCTGTGCTGACTGTGTTCCTGCGCAGCAGAGAGCAGGCTCTGGACTGATTCCATTCAAATGCTTTTCCTGTATGAAAGTGAGCAGTGAAAGCAATGATGGAGGCACCAATGTAAAGGGGATTGTGTGCTGAACAGGTCCAGCACCAGCTTTCAATCCTGGCTCTTCTGCTGTGGGAGCAGAGGCCAAACGTTCGTGCTGTACTCACTGTGCTGCTGGGCAGCTGAGAGACACCACCTGAGAATTTGGATTCAAATGGACTTTTAGGTATGAAACCGAGGAGAGACTGCAATGATGGTGACCCCGTTGCAAAGCTGCTTGTGCGCTGAAGAAGCAGAGCACTAGCTTTCCCTGCTGCTCCTTCTGCCGTGTGAGCAGATGCCACTGTTCATTCTGTGCTGACTGTGTTGCTGCGCAGCAGAGAGCAGCCTCTGGACTGATTCCATTCAAATGCTTTTCCTGTATGAATGTGAGCAGTGAAAGCAACGATGGAGGCACCAATGTAAAGGGGATTGTGTGCTGAACAGGTCCAGCACCAGCTTTCAATCCTGGCTCTTCTGCTGTGGGAGCAGAGGCCAAACGTTCGTGCTGTACTAACTGTGCTGCTGGGCAGCTGAGACCGCTTGAGAATTTGGATTCAAATGGACTTTTAGGTATGAAACCGAGGAGAGACTGCAATGGTGGTGACCCCGTTGCAAAGCTGCTTGTGTGCTGAAGAAGCAGAGCACTAGCTTTCCCTGCTGCTCCTTCTGCCGTGTGAGCAGATGCCACTGTTCATTCTGTGCTGACTGTGTTGCTGCGCAGCAGAGAGCAGCCTCTGGACTGATTCTATTCAAATGCTTTTCCTGTACGAGTGTTAGCAGTGAAAGCAACGATGGATGCACCAATGTAAAGGGGATTGTGTGCTGAACAGGTCCAGCACCAGCTTTCAATCCTGGCTCTTCTGCTGTGGGAGCAGATGCCAAACGTTCGTGCAGTACTCACTGTGCTGCTGGGCAGCTGAGACCGCTTGAGAATTTGGATTCAAATGGACTTTTAGGTATGAAACCGAGGAGAGACTGCAATGATGGTGACCCCGTTGCAAAGCTGCTTGTATGCTGAAGAAGCAGAGCACTAGCTTTCCCT
This sequence comes from Pezoporus flaviventris, assembly GCF_033815535.1. Taxonomy (NCBI): domain Eukaryota; kingdom Metazoa; phylum Chordata; class Aves; order Psittaciformes; family Psittacidae; genus Pezoporus; species Pezoporus flaviventris. The sequence continues at coordinate 160,114 of NW_026892753.1, read as the reverse complement.
GCTGCTCCTTCTGCCGTGTGAGCAGATGCCACTGTTCATTCTGTGCTGACTGTGTTGCTGCGCAGCAGAGAGCAGCCTCTGGACTGATTCCATTCAAATGCTTTTCCTGTATGAATGTGAGCAGTGAAAGCAACGATGGAGGCACCAATGTAAAGGTGATTGTGTGCTGAACAGGTCCAGCACCAGCTTTCAATCCTGGCTCTTCTGCTGTGGGAGCAGATGCCAAACGTTCGTGCTGTACTAACTGTGGTGCTGGGCAGCTGAGCGACACCACCTGAGAATTCGGATTCAAAAGGACTTTTAGGTATGAAGCCGAGGAGAGACTGCAATGATGGTGACCCCGTTGCAAAGCTGCTTGTGTGCTGAAGAAGTAGACCACTAGCTTTCCCTGCTGCTCCTTCTGCCGTGTGAGCAGATGCCACTGTTCATTCTGTGCTGACTGTGTTCCTGCGCAGCAGAGAGCAGGCTCTGGACTGATTCCATTCAAATGCTTTTCCTGTATGAAAGTGAGCAGTGAAAGCAACGATGGAGGCACCAATGTAAAGGGGATTGTGTGCTGAACAGGTCCAGCACCAGCTTTCAATCCTGGCTCTTCTGCTGTGGGAGCAGAGGCCAAACGTTCGTGCTGTACTCACTGTGCTGCTGGGCAGCTGAGCGACAGCACCTGAGAATTCGGATTCAAATGGACTTTTAGGTATGAAGCCGAGGAGAGACTGCAATGATGGTGACCCCGTTGCAAAGCTGCTTGTGTGCTGAAGAAGCAGAGCACTAGCTTTCCCTGCTGCTCCTTCTGCCGTGTGAGCAGATGCCACTGTTCATTCTGTGCTGTGTTGCTGCCAGCAGGGAGCAGGCTCTGGACGGATTCTATTCAAATGCTTTTCCTGTATGAGTGTTAGCAGTGAAAGCAACGATGGAGGCACCAATGTAAAGGGGATTGTGTGCTGAACAGGTCCAGCACCAGCTTTCAATCCTGGCTCTTCTGCTGTGGGAGCAGAGGCCAAACGTTCGTGCTGTACTCACTGTGCTGCTGGGCAGCTGAGCGACACCACCTGAGAATTCGGATTCAAATGGACTTTTAGGTATGAAGCCGAGGAGAGACTGCAATGATGGTGACCCCGTTGCAAAGCTGCTTGTGTGCTGAAGAAGCAGAGCACTAGCTTTCCCTGCTGCTCCTTCTGCCGTGTGAGCAGATGCCACTGTTCATTCTGTGCTGACTGTGTTGCTGCGCAGCAGAGAGCAGCCTCTGGACTGGTTCCATTCAAATGCTTTTCCTGTACGAATGTGAGCAGTGAAAGCAACGATGGAGGCACCAATGTAAAGGGGATTGTGTGCTGAACAGGTCCAGCACCAGCTTTCAATCCTGGCTCTTCTGCTGTGGGAGCAGAGGCCAAACGTTCGTGCTGTACTAACTGTGCTGCTGGGCAGCTGAGACCGCTTGAGAATTTGGATTCAAATGGACTTTTAGGTATGAAACCGAGGAGAGACTGCAATGATGGTGACCCCGTTGCAAAGCTGCTTGTGTGCTGAAGAAGCAGAGCACTAGCTTTCCCTGCTGCTCCTTCTGCCGTGTGAGCAGATGCCACTGTTCATTCTGTGCTGACTGTGTTGCTGCGCAGCAGAGAGCAGCCTCTGGACTGATTCTATTCAAATGCTTTTCCTGTACGAGTGTTAGCAGTGAAAGCAACGATGGAGGCACCAATGTAAAGGGGATTGTGTGCTGAACAGGTCCAGCACCAGCTTTCAATCCTGGCTCTTCTGCTGTGGGAGCAGAGGCCAAACGTTCGTGCTGTACTCACTGTGCTGCTGGGCAGCTGATAGACACCACCTGAGAATTTGGATTCAAATGGACTTTTAGGTATGAACCCGAGGAGAGACTGCAATGATGGTGACCCCGTTGCAAAGCTGCTTGTGTGCTGAAGAAGTAGACTACTAGCTTTCCCTGCTGCTCCTTCTGCCGTGTGAGCAGATGCCACTGTTCATTCTGTGCTGACTGTGTTCCTGCGCAGCAGAGAGCAGGCTCTGGACTGATTCCATTCAAATGCTTTTCCTGTATGAAAGTGAGCAGTGAAAGCAACGATGGAGGCACCAATGTAAAGGGGATTGTGTGCTGAACAGGTCCAGCACCAGCTTTCAATCCTGGCTCTTCTGCTGTGGGAGCAGAGGCCAAACGTTCGTGCTGTACTCACTGTGCTGCTGGGCAGCTGAGAGACACCACCTGAGAATTTGGATTCAAATGGACTTTTAGGTATGAAACCGAGGAGAGACTGCAATGATGGTGACCCCGTTGCAAAGCTGCTTGTGCGCTGAAGAAGCAGAGCACTAGCTTTCCCTGCTGCTCCTTCTGCCGTGTGAGCAGATGCCACTGTTCATTCTGTGCTGACTGTGTTGCTGCGCAGCAGAGAGCAGCCTCTGGACTGATTCCATTCAAATGCTTTTCCTGTATGAATGTGAGCAGTGAAAGCAACGATGGAGGCACCAATGTAAAGGTGATTGTGTGCTGAACAGGTCCAGCACCAGCTTTCAATCCTGGCTCTTCTGCTGTGGGAGCAGAGGCCAAACGTTCGTGCTGTACTAACTGTGCTGCTGGGCAGCTGAGACCGCTTGAGAATTTGGATTCAAATGGACTTTTAGGTATGAAACCGAGGAGAGACTGCAATGGTGGTGACCCCGTTGCAAAGCTGCTTGTGTGCTGAAGAAGCAGAGCACTAGCTTTCCCTGCTGCTCCTTCTGCCGTGTGAGCAGATGCCACTGTTCATTCTGTGCTGACTGTGTTGCTGCGCAGCAGAGAGCAGCCTCTGGACTGATTCTATTCAAATGCTTTTCCTGTACGAGTGTTAGCAGTGAAAGCAACGATGGAGGCACCAATGTAAAGGGGATTGTGTGCTGAACAGGTCCAGCACCAGCTTTCAATCCTGGCTCTTCTGCTGTGGGAGCAGAGGCCAAACGTTCGTGCTGTACTCACTGTGCTGCTGGGCAGCTGAGCGACAGCACCTGAGAATTCGGATTCAAATGGACTTTTAGGTATGAAGCCGAGGAGAGACTGCAATGATGGTGACCCCGTTGCAAAGCTGCTTGTGTGCTGAAGAAGCAGAGCACTAGCTTTCCCTGCTGCTCCTTCTGCCGTGTGAGCAGATGCCACTGTTCATTCTGTGCTGTGTTGCTGCCAGCAGGGAGCAGTCTCTGGACTGATTCTATTCAAATGCTTTTCCTGTATGAGTGTTAGCAGTGAAAGCAACGATGGAGGCACCAATGTAAAGGGGATTGTGTGCTGAACAGGTCCAGCACCAGCTTTCAATCCTGGCTCTTCTGCTGTGGGAGCAGAGGCCAAACGTTCGTGCTGTACTCACTGTGCTGCTGGGCAGCTGAGCGACACCACCTGAGAATTCGGATTCAAATGGACTTTTAGGTATGAAGCGGAGGAGAGACTGCAATGATGGTGACCCCGTTGCAAAGCTGCTTGTGTGCTGAAGACGCAGAGCACTAGCTTTCTCTGCTGCTCCTTCTGCCGTGTGAGCAGATGCCACTGTTCATTCTGTGCTGACTGTGTTGCTGCGCAGCAGAGAGCAGCCTCTGGACTGATTCCATTCAAATGCTTTTCCTGTATGAATGTGAGCAGTGAAAGCAACGATGGAGGCACCAATGTAAAGGTGATTGTGTGCTGAACAGGTCCAGCACCAGCTTTCAATCCTGGCTCTTCTGCTGTGGGAGCAGAGGCCAAACGTTCGTGCTGTACTCACTGTGCTGCTGGGCAGCTGAGAGACACCACCTGAGAATTCGGATTCAAATGGACTTTTAGGTATGAAGCCGAGGAGAGACTGCAATGATGGTGACCCCGTTGCAAAGCTGCTTGTGTGCTGAAGAAGCAGAGCACTAGCTTTCCCTGCTGCTCCTTCTGCCGTGTGAGCAGATGCCACTGTTCATTCTGTGCTGTGTTGCTGCCAGCAGGGAGCAGGCTCTGGACGGATTCTATTCAAATGCTTTTCCTGTATGAGTGTTAGCAGTGAAAGCAACGATGGAGGCACCAATGTAAAGGGGATTGTGTGCTGAACAGGTCCAGCACCAGCTTTCAATCCTGGCTCTTCTGCTGTGGGAGCAGAGGCCAAACGTTCGTGCTGTACTCACTGTGCTGCTTGGCAGCTGAGAGACACCACCTGAGAATTTGGATTCAAATGGACTTTTAGGTATGAAGCCGAGGAGAGACTGCAATGATGGTGACCCCGTTGCAAAGCTGCTTGTGTGCTAGAGAAGCAGAGCACTAGCTTTCCCTGCTGCTCCTTCTGCCGTGTGAGCAGATGCCACTGTTCATTCTGTGCTGACTGCGTTGCTGCGCAGCAGAGAGCAGGCTCAGGGCTGATACCATTCAAATGCTTTTCCTGTATGAAAGTGAGCAGTGAAAGCAACGATGAATGCACCTATGTAAAAGGGATTGTGTGCTGAACAGGTCCAGCACCAGCTTTCAATCCTGTCTCTTCTGCTGTGGGAGCAGAGGCCAAACGTTCGTGATGTACTCACTGTGCTGCTGGGCAGCTGAGAGACACCACCTGAGAATTTGGATTCAAATGGACTTTTAGGTATGAAACCGAGGAGAGACTGCAATGATGGTGACCCCGTTGCAAAGCTGCTTGTGTGCTGAAGAAGTAGACCACTAGCTTTCCCTGCTGCTCCTTCTGCCGTGTGAGCAGATGCCACTGTTCATTCTGTGCTGACTGTGTTCCTGCGCAGCAGAGAGCAGGCTCTGGACTGATTCCATTCAAATGCTTTTCCTGTATGAAAGTGAGCAGTGAAAGCAACGATGGAGGCACCAATGTAAAGGGGATTGTGTGCTGAACAGGTCCAGCACCAGCTTTCAATCCTGGCTCTTCTGCTGTGGGAGCAGAGGCCAAACGTTCGTGCTGTACTCACTGTGCTGCTGGGCAGCTGAGAGACACCACCTGAGAATTTGGATTCAAATGGACTTTTAGGTATGAAACCGAGGAGAGACTGCAATGATGGTGACCCCGTTGCAAAGCTGCTTGTGCGCTGAAGAAGCAGAGCACTAGCTTTCCCTGCTGCTCCTTCTGCCGTGTGAGCAGATGCCACTGTTCATTCTGTGCTGACTGTGTTGCTGCGCAGCAGAGAGCAGGCTCTGGACTGATTCCATTCAAATGCTTTTCCTGTATGAAAGTGAGCAGTGAAAGCAACGATGGAGGCACCAATGTAAAGGGGATTGTGTGCTGAACAGGTCCAGCACCCGCTTTCAATCCTGGCTCTTCTGCTGTGGGAGCAGAGGCCAAACGTTCGTGCTGTACTCACTGTGCTGCTGGGCAGCTGAGCGACAGCACCTGAGAATTCGGATTCAAATGGACTTTTAGGTATGAAGCCGAGGAGAGACTGCAATGATGGTGACCCCGTTGCAAAGCTGCTTGTGTGCTTGAGAAGCAGAGCTCTAGCTTTCCCTGCTGCTCCTTCTGCCGTGTGAGCAGATGCCACTGTTCAGTCTGTGCTGACTGTGTTGCTGCGCAGCAGAGAGCAGCCTCTGGACTGATTCCATTCAAATGCTTTTCCTGTATGAATGTGAGCAGTGAAAGCAACGATGGAGGCACCAATGTAAAGGGGATTGTGTGCTGAACAGGTCCAGCACCAGCTTTCAATCCTGGCTCTTCTGCTGTGGGAGCAGAGGCCAAACGTTCGTGCTGTACTAACTGTGCTGCTGGGCAGCTGAGAGACACCACCTGAGAATTTGGATTCAAATGGACTTTTAGGTATGAAACCGAGGAGAGACTGCAATGATGGTGACCCCGTTGCAAAGCTGCTTGTGTGCTGAAGAAGCAGAGCACTAGCTTTCCCTGCTGCTCCTTCTGCCGTGTGAGCAGATGCCACTGTTCATTCTGTGCTGACTGTGTTGCTGCGCAGCAGAGAGCAGCCTCTGGACTGATTCCATTCAAATGCTTTTCCTGTATGAATGTGAGCAGTGAAAGCAACGATGGAGGCACCAATGTAAAGGTGATTGTGTGCTGAACAGGTCCAGCACCAGCTTTCAATCCTGGCTCTTCTGCTGTGGGAGCAGAGGCCAAACGTTCGTGCTTTACTAACTGTGCTGCTGGGCAGCTGAGAGACACCACCTGAGAATTTGGATTCAAATGGACTTTTAGGTATGAAACCGAGGAGAGACTGCAATGATGGTGACCCCGTTGCAAAGCTGCTTGTGTGCTGAAGAAGCAGAGCACTAGCTTTCCCTGCTGCTCCTTCTGCCGTGTGAGCAGATGCCACTGTTCATTCTGTGCTGACTGTGTTGCTGCGCAGCAGAGAGCAGCCCCTGGACTGATTCCATTCAAATGCTTTTCCTGTATGAATGTGAGCAGTGAAAGCAACGATGGAGGCACCAATGTAAAGGTGATTGTGTGCTGAACAGGTCCAGCACCAGCTTTCAATCCTGGCTCTTCTGCTGTGGGAGCAGAGGCCAAACGTTCGTGCTGTACTCACTGTGCTGCTGGGCAGCTGAGAGACACCACCTGAGAATTCGGATTCAAATGGACTTTTAGGTATGAAGCCGAGGAGAGACTGCAATGATGGTGACCCCGTTGCAAAGCTGCTTGTGTGCTGAAGAAGCAGAGCACTAGCTTTCCCTGCTGCTCCTTCTGCCGTGTGAGCAGATGCCACTGTTCATTCTGTGCTGACTGTGTTGCTGCGCAGCAGAGAGCAGCCTCTGGACTGATTCCATTCAAATGCTTTTCCTGTATGAATGTGAGCAGTGAAAGCAACGATGGAGGCACCAATGTAAAGGTGATTGTGTGCTGAACAGGTCCAGCACCAGCTTTCAATCCTGGCTCTTCTGCTGTGGGAGCAGAGGCCAAACGTTCGTGCTGTACTAACTGTGCTGCTGGGCAGCTGAGAGACACCACCTGAGAATTTGGATTCAAATGGACTTTTAGGTATGAACCCGAGGAGAGACTGCAATGATGGTGACCCCGTTGCAAAGCTGCTTGTGTGCTGAAGAAGCAGAGCACTAGCTTTCTCTGCTGCTCCTTCTGCCGTGTGAGCAGATGCCACTGTTCATTCTGTGCTGACTGTGTTCCTGCGCAGCAGAGAGCAGGCTCTGGACTGATTCCATTCAAATGCTTTTCCTGTATGAAAGTGAGCAGTGAAAGCAACGATGGAGGCACCAATGTAAAGGGGATTGTGTGCTGAACAGGTCCAGCACCAGCTTTCAATCCTGGCTCTTCTGCTGTGGGAGCAGAGGCCAAACGTTCGTGCTGTACTCACTGTGCTGCTGGGCAGCTGAGAGACACCACCTGAGAATTTGGATTCAAATGGACTTTTAGGTATGAAACCGAGGAGAGACTGCAATGATGGTGACCCCGTTGCAAAGCTGCTTGTGCGCTGAAGAAGCAGAGCACTAGCTTTCCCTGCTGCTCCTTCTGCCGTGTGAGCAGATGCCACTGTTCATTCTGTGCTGACTGTGTTGCTGCGCAGCAGAGAGCAGGCTCTGGACTGATTCCATTCAAATGCTTTTCCTGTATGAAAGTGAGCAGTGAAAGCAACGATGGAGGCACCAATGTAAAGGGGATTGTGTGCTGAACAGGTCCAGCACCAGCTTTCAATCCTGGCTCTTCTGCTGTGGGAGCAGAGGCCAAACGTTCGTGCTGTACTCACTGTGCTGCTGGGCAGCTGAGCGACAGCACCTGAGAATTCGGATTCAAATGGACTTTTAGGTATGAAGCCGAGGAGAGACTGCAATGATGGTGACCCCGTTGCAAAGCTGCTTGTGTGCTGAAGAAGCAGAGCACTAGCTTTCCCTGCTGCTCCTTCTGCCGTGTGAGCAGATGCCACTGTTCATTCTGTGCTGACTGTGTTGCTGCGCAGCAGAGAGCAGCCTCTGGACTGGTTCCATTCAAATGCTTTTCCTGTACGAATGTGAGCAGTGAAAGCAACGATGGAGGCACCAATGTAAAGGGGATTGTGTGCTGAACAGGTCCAGCACCAGCTTTCAATCCTGGCTCTTCTGCTGTGGGAGCAGAGGCCAAACGTTCGTGCTGTACTAACTGTGCTGCTGGGCAGCTGAGACCGCTTGAGAATTTGGATTCAAATGGACTTTTAGGTATGAAACCGAGGAGAGACTGCAATGATGGTGACCCCGTTGCAAAGCTGCTTGTGTGCTGAAGAAGCAGAGCACTAGCTTTCCCTGCTGCTCCTTCTGCCGTGTGAGCAGATGCCACTGTTCATTCTGTGCTGACTGTGTTGCTGCGCAGCAGAGAGCAGCCTCTGGACTGATTCTATTCAAATGCTTTTCCTGTACGAGTGTTAGCAGTGAAAGCAACGATGGAGGCACCAATGTAAAGGGGATTGTGTGCTGAACAGGTCCAGCACCAGCTTTCAATCCTGGCTCTTCTGCTGTGGGAGCAGAGGCCAAACGTTCGTGCTGTACTCACTGTGCTGCTGGGCAGCTGATAGACACCACCTGAGAATTTGGATTCAAATGGACTTTTAGGTATGAACCCGAGGAGAGACTGCAATGATGGTGACCCCGTTGCAAAGCTGCTTGTGTGCTGAAGAAGTAGACTACTAGCTTTCCCTGCTGCTCCTTCTGCCGTGTGAGCAGATGCCACTGTTCATTCTGTGCTGACTGTGTTCCTGCGCAGCAGAGAGCAGGCTCTGGACTGATTCCATTCAAATGCTTTTCCTGTATGAAAGTGAGCAGTGAAAGCAACGATGGAGGCACCAATGTAAAGGGGATTGTGTGCTGAACAGGTCCAGCACCAGCTTTCAATCCTGGCTCTTCTGCTGTGGGAGCAGAGGCCAAACGTTCGTGCTGTACTCACTGTGCTGCTGGGCAGCTGAGAGACACCACCTGAGAATTTGGATTCAAATGGACTTTTAGGTATGAAACCGAGGAGAGACTGCAATGATGGTGACCCCGTTGCAAAGCTGCTTGTGCGCTGAAGAAGCAGAGCACTAGCTTTCCCTGCTGCTCCTTCTGCCGTGTGAGCAGATGCCACTGTTCATTCTGTGCTGACTGTGTTGCTGCGCAGCAGAGAGCAGCCTCTGGACTGATTCCATTCAAATGCTTTTCCTGTATGAATGTGAGCAGTGAAAGCAACGATGGAGGCACCAATGTAAAGGTGATTGTGTGCTGAACAGGTCCAGCACCAGCTTTCAATCCTGGCTCTTCTGCTGTGGGAGCAGAGGCCAAACGTTCGTGCTGTACTAACTGTGCTGCTGGGCAGCTGAGACCGCTTGAGAATTTGGATTCAAATGGACTTTTAGGTATGAAACCGAGGAGAGACTGCAATGGTGGTGACCCCGTTGCAAAGCTGCTTGTGTGCTGAAGAAGCAGAGCACTAGCTTTCCCTGCTGCTCCTTCTGCCGTGTGAGCAGATGCCACTGTTCATTCTGTGCTGACTGTGTTGCTGCGCAGCAGAGAGCAGCCTCTGGACTGATTCTATTCAAATGCTTTTCCTGTACGAGTGTTAGCAGTGAAAGCAACGATGGAGGCACCAATGTAAAGGGGATTGTGTGCTGAACAGGTCCAGCACCAGCTTTCAATCCTGGCTCTTCTGCTGTGGGAGCAGAGGCCAAACGTTCGTGCTGTACTCACTGTGCTGCTGGGCAGCTGAGCGACAGCACCTGAGAATTCGGATTCAAATGGACTTTTAGGTATGAAGCCGAGGAGAGACTGCAATGATGTTGACCCCGTTGCAAAGCTGCTTGTGTGCTGAAGAAGCAGAGCACTAGCTTTCCCTGCTGCTCCTTCTGCCGTGTGAGCAGATGCCACTGTTCATTCTGTGCTGTGTTGCTGCCAGCAGGGAGCAGTCTCTGGACTGATTCTATTCAAATGCTTTTCCTGTATGAGTGTTAGCAGTGAAAGCAACGATGGAGGCACCAATGTAAAGGGGATTGTGTGCTGAACAGGTCCAGCACCAGCTTTCAATCCTGGCTCTTCTGCTGTGGGAGCAGAGGCCAAACGTTCGTGCTGTACTCACTGTGCTGCTGGGCAGCTGAGCGACACCACCTGAGAATTCGGATTCAAATGGACTTTTAGGTATGAAGCGGAGGAGAGACTGCAATGATGGTGACCCCGTTGCAAAGCTGCTTGTGTGCTGAAGACGCAGAGCACTAGCTTTCTCTGCTGCTCCTTCTGCCGTGTGAGCAGATGCCACTGTTCATTCTGTGCTGACTGTGTTGCTGCGCAGCAGAGAGCAGCCTCTGGACTGATTCCATTCAAATGCTTTTCCTGTATGAATGTGAGCAGTGAAAGCAACGATGGAGGCACCAATGTAAAGGTGATTGTGTGCTGAACAGGTCCAGCACCAGCTTTCAATCCTGGCTCTTCTGCTGTGGGAGCAGAGGCCAAACGTTCGTGCTGTACTCACTGTGCTGCTGGGCAGCTGAGAGACACCACCTGAGAATTCGGATTCAAATGGACTTTTAGGTATGAAGCCGAGGAGAGACTGCAATGATGGTGACCCCGTTGCAAAGCTGCTTGTGTGCTGAAGAAGCAGAGCACTAGCTTTCCCTGCTGCTCCTTCTGCCGTGTGAGCAGATGCCACTGTTCATTCTGTGCTGTGTTGCTGCCAGCAGGGAGCAGGCTCTGGACGGATTCTATTCAAATGCTTTTCCTGTATGAGTGTTAGCAGTGAAAGCAACGATGGAGGCACCAATGTAAAGGGGATTGTGTGCTGAACAGGTCCAGCACCAGCTTTCAATCCTGGCTCTTCTGCTGTGGGAGCAGAGGCCAAACGTTCGTGCTGTACTCACTGTGCTGCTTGGCAGCTGAGAGACACCACCTGAGAATTTGGATTCAAATGGACTTTTAGGTATGAAGCCGAGGAGAGACTGCAATGATGGTGACCCCGTTGCAAAGCTGCTTGTGTGCTGAAGAAGCAGAGCACTAGCTTTCCCTGCTGCTCCTTCTGCCGTGTGAGCAGATGCCACTGTTCATTCTGTGCTGACTGCGTTGCTGCGCAGCAGAGAGCAGGCTCAGGGCTGATACCATTCAAATGCTTTTCCTGTATGAAAGTGAGCAGTGAAAGCAACGATGAATGCACCTATGTAAAAGGGATTGTGTGCTGAACAGGTCCAGCACCAGCTTTCAATCCTGTCTCTTCTGCTGTGGGAGCAGAGGCCAAACGTTCGTGATGTACTCACTGTGCTGCTGGGCAGCTGAGAGACACCACCTGAGAATTTGGATTCAAATGGACTTTTAGGTATGAAACCGAGGAGAGACTGCAATGATGGTGACCCCGTTGCAAAGCTGCTTGTGCGCTGAAGAAGCAGAGCACTAGCTTTCCCTGCTGCTCCTTCTGCCGTGTGAGCAGATGCCACTGTTCATTCTGTGCTGACTGTGTTGCTGCGCAGCAGAGAGCAGGCTCTGGACTGATTCCATTCAAATGCTTTTCCTGTATGAAAGTGAGCAGTGAAAGCAACGATGGAGGCACCAATGTAAAGGGGATTGTGTGCTGAACAGGTCCAGCACCCGCTTTCAATCCTGGCTCTTCTGCTGTGGGAGCAGAGGCCAAACGTTCGTGCTGTACTCACTGTGCTGCTGGGCAGCTGAGCGACAGCACCTGAGAATTCGGATTCAAATGGACTTTTAGGTATGAAGCCGAGGAGAGACTGCAATGATGGTGACCCCGTTGCAAAGCTGCTTGTGTGCTTGAGAAGCAGAGCTCTAGCTTTCCCTGCTGCTCCTTCTGCCGTGTGAGCAGATGCCACTGTTCAGTCTGTGCTGACTGTGTTGCTGCGCAGCAGAGAGCAGCCTCTGGACTGATTCCATTCAAATGCTTTTCCTGTATGAATGTGAGCAGTGAAAGCAACGATGGAGGCACCAATGTAAAGGGGATTGTGTGCTGAACAGGTCCAGCACCAGCTTTCAATCCTGGCTCTTCTGCTGTGGGAGCAGAGGCCAAACGTTCGTGCTGTACTAACTGTGCTGCTGGGCAGCTGAGAGACACCACCTGAGAATTTGGATTCAAATGGACTTTTAGGTATGAAACCGAGGAGAGACTGCAATGATGGTGACCCCGTTGCAAAGCTGCTTGTGCGCTGAAGAAGCAGAGCACTAGCTTTCCCTGCTGCTCCTTCTGCCGTGTGAGCAGATGCCACTGTTCATTCTGTGCTGACTGTGTTGCTGCGCAGCAGAGAGCAGGCTCTGGACTGATTCCATTCAAATGCTTTTCCTGTATGAAAGTGAGCAGTGAAAGCAACGATGGAGGCACCAATGTAAAGGGGATTGTGTGCTGAACAGGTCCAGCACCAGCTTTCAATCCTGGCTCTTCTGCTGTGGGAGCAGAGGCCAAACGTTCGTGCTGTACTCACTGTGCTGCTGGGCAGCTGAGCGACAGCACCTGAGAATTCGGATTCAAATGGACTTTTAGGTATGAAGCCGAGGAGAGACTGCAATGATGGTGACCCCGTTGCAAAGCTGCTTGTGTGCTGAAGAAGCAGAGCACTAGCTTTCCCTGCTGCTCCTTCTGCCGTGTGAGCAGATGCCACTGTTCATTCTGTGCTGACTGTGTTGCTGCGCAGCAGAGAGCAGCCTCTGGACTGGTTCCATTCAAATGCTTTTCCTGTACGAATGTGAGCAGTGAAAGCAACGATGGAGGCACCAATGTAAAGGGGATTGTGTGCTGAACAGGTCCAGCACCAGCTTTCAATCCTGGCTCTTCTGCTGTGGGAGCAGAGGCCAAACGTTCGTGCTGTACTAACTGTGCTGCTGGGCAGCTGAGACCGCTTGAGAATTTGGATTCAAATGGACTTTTAGGTATGAAACCGAGGAGAGACTGCAATGGTGGTGACCCCGTTGCAAAGCTGCTTGTGTGCTGAAGAAGCAGAGCACTAGCTTTCCCTGCTGCTCCTTCTGCCGTGTGAGCAGATGCCACTGTTCATTCTGTGCTGACTGTGTTGCTGCGCAGCAGAGAGCAGCCTCTGGACTGATTCTATTCAAATGCTTTTCCTGTACGAGTGTTAGCAGTGAAAGCAACGATGGAGGCACCAATGTAAAGGGGATTGTGTGCTGAACAGGTCCAGCACCAGCTTTCAATCCTGGCTCTTCTGCTGTGGGAGCAGAGGCCAAACGTTCGTGCTGTACTCACTGTGCTGCTGGGCAGCTGATAGACACCACCTGAGAATTTGGATTCAAATGGACTTTTAGGTATGAACCCGAGGAGAGACTGCAATGATGGTGACCCCGTTGCAAAGCTGCTTGTGTGCTGAAGAAGTAGACTACTAGCTTTCCCTGCTGCTCCTTCTGCCGTGTGAGCAGATGCCACTGTTCATTCTGTGCTGACTGTGTTCCTGCGCAGCAGAGAGCAGGCTCTGGACTGATTCCATTCAAATGCTTTTCCTGTATGAAAGTGAGCAGTGAAAGCAACGATGGAGGCACCAATGTAAAGGGGATTGTGTGCTGAACAGGTCCAGCACCAGCTTTCAATCCTGGCTCTTCTGCTGTGGGAGCAGAGGCCAAACGTTCGTGCTGTACTCACTGTGCTGCTGGGCAGCTGAGAGACACCACCTGAGAATTTGGATTCAAATGGACTTTTAGGTATGAAACCGAGGAGAGACTGCAATGATGGTGACCCCGTTGCAAAGCTGCTTGTGCGCTGAAGAAGCAGAGCACTAGCTTTCCCTGCTGCTCCTTCTGCCGTGTGAGCAGATGCCACTGTTCATTCTGTGCTGACTGTGTTGCTGCGCAGCAGAGAGCAGCCTCTGGACTGATTCCATTCAAATGCTTTTCCTGTATGAATGTGAGCAGTGAAAGCAACGATGGAGGCACCAATGTAAAGGTGATTGTGTGCTGAACAGGTCCAGCACCAGCTTTCAATCCTGGCTCTTCTGCTGTGGGAGCAGAGGCCAAACGTTCGTGCTGTACTAACTGTGCTGCTGGGCAGCTGAGACCGCTTGAGAATTTGGATTCAAATGGACTTTTAGGTATGAAACCGAGGAGAGACTGCAATGGTGGTGACCCCGTTGCAAAGCTGCTTGTGTGCTGAAGAAGCAGAGCACTAGCTTTCCCTGCTGCTCCTTCTGCCGTGTGAGCAGATGCCACTGTTCATTCTGTGCTGACTGTGTTGCTGCGCAGCAGAGAGCAGCCTCTGGACTGATTCTATTCAAATGCTTTTCCTGTACGAGTGTTAGCAGTGAAAGCAACGATGGAGGCACCAATGTAAAGGGGATTGTGTGCTGAACAGGTCCAGCACCAGCTTTCAATCCTGGCTCTTCTGCTGTGGGAGCAGAGGCCAAACGTTCGTGCTGTACTCACTGTGCTGCTGGGCAGCTGAGCGACAGCACCTGAGAATTCGGATTCAAATGGACTTTTAGGTATGAAGCCGAGGAGAGACTGCAATGATGGTGACCCCGTTGCAAAGCTGCTTGTGTGCTGAAGAAGCAGAGCACTAGCTTTCCCTGCTGCTCCTTCTGCCGTGTGAGCAGATGCCACTGTTCATTCTGTGCTGTGTTGCTGCCAGCAGGGAGCAGTCTCTGGACTGATTCTATTCAAATGCTTTTCCTGTATGAGTGTTAGCAGTGAAAGCAACGATGGAGGCACCAATGTAAAGGGGATTGTGTGCTGAACAGGTCCAGCACCAGCTTTCAATCCTGGCTCTTCTGCTGTGGGAGCAGAGGCCAAACGTTCGTGCTGTACTCACTGTGCTGCTGGGCAGCTGAGCGACACCACCTGAGAATTCGGATTCAAATGGACTTTTAGGTATGAAGCGGAGGAGAGACTGCAATGATGGTGACCCCGTTGCAAAGCTGCTTGTGTGCTGAAGACGCAGAGCACTAGCTTTCTCTGCTGCTCCTTCTGCCGTGTGAGCAGATGCCACTGTTCATTCTGTGCTGACTGTGTTGCTGCGCAGCAGAGAGCAGGCTCTGGACTGATTCCATTCAAATGCTTTTCCTGTATGAATGTGAGCAGTGAAAGCAACGATGGAGGCACCAATGTAAAGGTGATTGTGTGCTGAACAGGTCCAGCACCAGCTTTCAATCCTGGCTCTTCTGCTGTGGGAGCAGAGGCCAAACGTTCGTGCTGTACTCACTGTGCTGCTGGGCAGCTGAGAGACACCACCTGAGAATTCGGATTCAAATGGACTTTTAGGTATGAAGCCGAGGAGAGACTGCAATGATGGTGACCCCGTTGCAAAGCTGCTTGTGTGCTGAAGAAGCAGAGCACTAGCTTTCCCTGCTGCTCCTTCTGCCGTGTGAGCAGATGCCACTGTTCATTCTGTGCTGTGTTGCTGCCAGCAGGGAGCAGGCTCTGGACGGATTCTATTCAAATGCTTTTCCTGTATGAGTGTTAGCAGTGAAAGCAACGATGGAGGCACCAATGTAAAGGGGATTGTGTGCTGAACAGGTCCAGCACCAGCTTTCAATCCTGGCTCTTCTGCTGTGGGAGCAGAGGCCAAACGTTCGTGCTGTACTCACTGTGCTGCTTGGCAGCTGAGAGACACCACCTGAGAATTTGGATTCAAATGGACTTTTAGGTATGAAGCCGAGGAGAGACTGCAATGATGGTGACCCCGTTGCAAAGCTGCTTGTGTGCTGAAGAAGCAGAGCACTAGCTTTCCCTGCTGCTCCTTCTGCCGTGTGAGCAGATGCCACTGTTCATTCTGTGCTGACTGCGTTGCTGCGCAGCAGAGAGCAGGCTCAGGGCTGATACCATTCAAATGCTTTTCCTGTATGAAAGTGAGCAGTGAAAGCAACGATGAATGCACCTATGTAAAAGGGATTGTGTGCTGAACAGGTCCAGCACCAGCTTTCAATCCTGTCTCTTCTGCTGTGGGAGCAGAGGCCAAACGTTCGTGCTGTACTCACTGTGCTGCTGGGCAGCTGAGAGACACCACCTGAGAATTTGGATTCAAATGGACTTTTAGGTATGAAACCGAGGAGAGACTGCAATGATGGTGACCCCGTTGCAAAGCTGCTTGTGCGCTGAAGAAGCAGAGCACTAGCTTTCCCTGCTGCTCCTTCTGCCGTGTGAGCAGATGCCACTGTTCATTCTGTGCTGACTGTGTTGCTGCGCAGCAGAGAGCAGGCTCTGGACTGATTCCATTCAAATGCTTTTCCTGTATGAAAGTGAGCAGTGAAAGCAACGATGGAGGCACCAATGTAAAGGGGATTGTGTGCTGAACAGGTCCAGCACCCGCTTTCAATCCTGGCTCTTCTGCTGTGGGAGCAGAGGCCAAACGTTCGTGCTGTACTCACTGTGCTGCTGGGCAGCTGAGCGACAGCACCTGAGAATTCGGATTCAAATGGACTTTTAGGTATGAAGCCGAGGAGAGACTGCAATGATGGTGACCCCGTTGCAAAGCTGCTTGTGTGCTTGAGAAGCAGAGCTCTAGCTTTCCCTGCTGCTCCTTCTGCCGTGTGAGCAGATGCCACTGTTCAGTCTGTGCTGACTGTGTTGCTGCGCAGCAGAGAGCAGCCTCTGGACTGATTCCATTCAAATGCTTTTCCTGTATGAATGTGAGCAGTGAAAGCAACGATGGAGGCACCAATGTAAAGGGGATTGTGTGCTGAACAGGTCCAGCACCAGCTTTCAATCCTGGCTCTTCTGCTGTGGGAGCAGAGGCCAAACGTTCGTGCTGTACTAACTGTGCTGCTGGGCAGCTGAGAGACACCACCTGAGAATTTGGATTCAAATGGACTTTTAGGTATGAAACCGAGGAGAGACTGCAATGATGGTGACCCCGTTGCAAAGCTGCTTGTGTGCTGAAGAAGCAGAGCACTAGCTTTCCCTGCTGCTCCTTCTGCCGTGTGAGCAGATGCCACTGTTCATTCTGTGCTGACTGTGTTGCTGCGCAGCAGAGAGCAGCCTCTGGACTGATTCCATTCAAATGCTTTTCCTGTATGAATGTGAGCAGTGAAAGCAACGATGGAGGCACCAATGTAAAGGTGATTGTGTGCTGAACAGGTCCAGCACCAGCTTTCAATCCTGGCTCTTCTGCTGTGGGAGCAGAGGCCAAACGTTCGTGCTGTACTAACTGTGCTGCTGGGCAGCTGAGAGACACCACCTGAGAATTTGGATTCAAATGGACTTTTAGGTATGAAACCGAGGAGAGACTGCAATGATGGTGACCCCGTTGCAAAGCTGCTTGTGTGCTGAAGAAGCAGAGCACTAGCTTTCCCTGCTGCTCCTTCTGCCGTGTGAGCAGATGCCACTGTTCATTCTGTGCTGACTGTGTTGCTGCGCAGCAGAGAGCAGCCCCTGGACTGATTCCATTCAAATGCTTTTCCTGTATGAATGTGAGCAGTGAAAGCAACGATGGAGGCACCAATGTAAAGGTGATTGTGTGCTGAACAGGTCCAGCACCAGCTTTCAATCCTGGCTCTTCTGCTGTGGGAGCAGAGGCCAAACGTTCGTGCTGTACTCACTGTGCTGCTGGGCAGCTGAGAGACACCACCTGAGAATTCGGATTCAAATGGACTTTTAGGTATGAAGCCGAGGAGAGACTGCAATGATGGTGACCCCGTTGCAAAGCTGCTTGTGTGCTGAAGAAGCAGAGCACTAGCTTTCCCTGCTGCTCCTTCTGCCGTGTGAGCAGATGCCACTGTTCATTCTGTGCTGACTGTGTTGCTGCGCAGCAGAGAGCAGCCTCTGGACTGATTCCATTCAAATGCTTTTCCTGTATGAATGTGAGCAGTGAAAGCAACGATGGAGGCACCAATGTAAAGGTGATTGTGTGCTGAACAGGTCCAGCACCAGCTTTCAATCCTGGCTCTTCTGCTGTGGGAGCAGAGGCCAAACGTTCGTGCTGTACTAACTGTGCTGCTGGGCAGCTGAGAGACACCACCTGAGAATTTGGATTCAAATGGACTTTTAGGTATGAACCCGAGGAGAGACTGCAATGATGGTGACCCCGTTGCAAAGCTGCTTGTGTGCTGAAGAAGCAGAGCACTAGCTTTCTCTGCTGCTCCTTCTGCCGTGTGAGCAGATGCCACTGTTCATTCTGTGCTGACTGTGTTCCTGCGCAGCAGAGAGCAGGCTCTGGACTGATTCCATTCAAATGCTTTTCCTGTATGAAAGTGAGCAGTGAAAGCAACGATGGAGGCACCAATGTAAAGGGGATTGTGTGCTGAACAGGTCCAGCACCAGCTTTCAATCCTGGCTCTTCTGCTGTGGGAGCAGAGGCCAAACGTTCGTGCTGTACTCACTGTGCTGCTGGGCAGCTGAGAGACACCACCTGAGAATTTGGATTCAAATGGACTTTTAGGTATGAAACCGAGGAGAGACTGCAATGATGGTGACCCCGTTGCAAAGCTGCTTGTGCGCTGAAGAAGCAGAGCACTAGCTTTCCCTGCTGCTCCTTCTGCCGTGTGAGCAGATGCCACTGTTCATTCTGTGCTGACTGTGTTGCTGCGCAGCAGAGAGCAGGCTCTGGACTGATTCCATTCAAATGCTTTTCCTGTATGAAAGTGAGCAGTGAAAGCAACGATGGAGGCACCAATGTAAAGGGGATTGTGTGCTGAACAGGTCCAGCACCCGCTTTCAATCCTGGCTCTTCTGCTGTGGGAGCAGAGGCCAAACGTTCGTGCTGTACTCACTGTGCTGCTGGGCAGCTGAGCGACAGCACCTGAGAATTCGGATTCAAATGGACTTTTAGGTATGAAACCGAGGAGAGACTGCAATGATGGTGACCCCGTTGCAAAGCTGCTTGTGTGCTGAAGAAGCAGAGCACTAGCTTTCCCTGCTGCTCCTTCTGCCGTGTGAGCAGATGCCACTGTTCATTCTGTGCTGACTGTGTTGCTGCGCAGCAGAGAGCAGCCTCTGGACTGATTCCATTCAAATGCTTTTCCTGTATGAATGTGAGCAGTGAAAGCAACGATGGAGGCACCAATGTAAAGGTGATTGTGTGCTGAACAGGTCCAGCACCAGCTTTCAATCCTGGCTCTTCTGCTGTGGGAGCAGAGGCCAAACGTTCGTGCTGTACTAACTGTGCTGCTGGGCAGCTGAGAGACACCACCTGAGAATTTGGATTCAAATGGACTTTTAGGTATGAAACCGAGGAGAGACTGCAATGATGGTGACCCCGTTGCAAAGCTGCTTGTGTGCTGAAGAAGCAGAGCACTAGCTTTCCCTGCTGCTCCTTCTGCCGTGTGAGCAGATGCCACTGTTCATTCTGTGCTGTGTTGCTGCCAGCAGGGAGCAGGCTCTGGACGGATTCTATTCAAATGCTTTTCCTGTATGAGTGTTAGCAGTGAAAGCAACGATGGAGGCACCAATGTAAAGGGGATTGTGTGCTGAACAGGTCCAGCACCAGCTTTCAATCCTGGCTCTTCTGCTCTGGTAGCAGAGGCCAAACGTTCGGGCTGTACTCACTGTGCTGCTGGGCAGCTGAGCGACACCACCTGAGAATTCGGATTGAAATGGACATTTAGGTATGAAGCCGAGGAGAGACTGCAATGATGGTGACCCCGTTGCAAAGCTGCTTGTGTGCTGAAGAAGCAGAGCACTAGCTTTCCCTTCTGCTCCTTCTGCCGTGTGAGCAGATGCCACTGTTCAGTCTGTGCTGACTGTGTTGCTGCGCAGCAGAGAGCAGCCTATGGACTGATTCCATTCAAATGCTTTTCCTGTATGAATGTGAGCAGTGAAAGCAACGATGGAGGCACCAATGTAAAGGTGATTGTGTGCTGAACAGGTCCAGCACCAGCTTTCAATCCTGGCTCTTCTGCTGTGGGAGCAGAGGCCAAACGTTCGTGCTGTACTCACTGTGCTGCTGGGCAGCTGAGAGACACCACCTGAGAATTTGGATTCAAATGGACTTTTAGGTATGAAGCCGAGGAGAGACTGCAATGATGGTGACCCCGTTGCAAAGCTGCTTGTGTGCTGAAGAAGCAGAGCACTAGCTTTCCCTGCTGCTCCTTCTGCCGTGTGAGCAGATGCCACTGTTCATTCTGTGCTGACTGTGTTGCTGCGCAGCAGAGAGCAGCCTCTGGACTGATTCCATTCAAATGCTTTTCCTGTATGAAAGTGAGCAGTGAAAGCAACGATGAATGCACCAATGTAAAAGGGATTGTGTGCTGAACAGGTCCAGCACCAGCTTTCAATCCTGGCTCTTCTGCTGTGGGAGCAGAGGCCAAACGTTCGTGCTGTACTAACTGTGCTGCTGGGCAGCTGAGAGACACCACCTGAGAATTTGGATTCAAATGGACTTTTAGGTATGAAACCGAGGAGAGACTGCAATGATGGTGACCCCGTTGCAAAGCTGCTTGTGTGCTGAAGAAGCAGAGCACTAGCTTTCCCTGCTGCTCCTTCTGCCGTGTGAGCAGATGCCACTGATCATTCTGTGCTGACTGTGTTGCTGCGCAGCAGAGAGCAGCCTCTGGACTGATTCCATTCAAATGCTTTTCCTGTATGAAAGTGAGCAGTGAAAGCAACGATGGAGGCACCAATGTAAAGGTGATTGTGTGCTGAACAGGTCCAGCACCAGCTTTCAATCCTGGCTCTTCTGCTGTGGGAGCAGAGGCCAAACGTTCGTGCTGTACTAACTGTGCTGCTGGGCAGCTGAGAGACACCACCTGAGAATTTGGATTCAAATGGACTTTTAGGTATGAAGCCGAGGAGAGACTGCAATGATGGTGACACCGTTGCAATGCTGCTTGTGTGCTGAAGAAGCAGAGCACTAGCTTTCCCTGCTGCTCCTTCTGCCGTGTGAGCAGATGCCACTGTTCATTCTGTGCTGTGTTGCTGCCAGCAGGGAGCAGGCTCTGGACGGATTCTATTCAAATGCTTTTCCTGTATGAGTGTTAGCAGTGAAAGCAACGATGGAGGCACCAATGTAAAGGGGATTGTGTGCTGAACAGGTCCAGCACCAGCTTTCAATCCTGGCTCTTCTGTTGTGGGAGCAGAGGCCAAACGTTCGTGCTGTACTCACTGTGCTGCTGGGCAGCTGAGCGACACCACCTGAGAATTCGGATTCAAATGGACTTTTAGGTATGAAGCGGAGGAGAGACTGCAATGATGGTGACCCCGTTGCAAAGCTGCTTGTGTGCTGAAGAAGCAGAGCACTAGCTTTCCCTGCTGCTCCTTCTGCCGTGTGAGCAGATGCCACTGTTCATTCTGTGCTGACTGTGTTCCTGCGCAGCAGAGAGCAGCCTCTGGACTGATTCTATTCAAATGCTTTTCCTGTACGAGTGTTAGCAGTGAAAGCAACAATGGATGCACCAATGTAAAGGGGATTGTGTGCTGAACAGGTCCAGCACCAGCTTTCAATCCTGGCTCTTCTGCTGTGGGAGCAGAGGCCAAACGTTCGTGCTGTACTCACTGTGCTGCTGGGCAGCTGAGCGACACCACCTGAGAATTCGGATTCAAATGGACTTTTAGGTATGAAGCCGAGGAGAGACTGCAATGATGGTGACCCCGTTGCAAAGCTGCTTGTGTGCTGAAGAAGCAGAGCACTAGCTTTCCCTGCTGCTCCTTCTGCCGTGTGAGCAGATGCCACTGTTCATTCTGTGCTGACTGTGTTCCTGCGCAGCAGAGAGCAGCCTCTGGACTGATTCTATTCAAATGCTTTTCCTGTACGAGTGTTAGCAGTGAAAGCAACAATGGATGCACCAATGTAAAGGGGATTGTGTGCTGAACAGGTCCAGCACCCGCTTTCAATCCTGGCTCTTCTGCTGTGGGAGCAGAGGCCAAACGTTCGTGCTGTACTCACTGTGCTGCTGGGCAGCTGAGCGACAGCACCTGAGAATTCGGATTCAAATGGACTTTTAGGTATGAAACCGAGGAGAGACTGCAATGATGGTGACCCCGTTGCAAAGCTGCTTGTGTGCTGAAGAAGCAGAGCACTAGCTTTCCCTGCTGCTCCTTCTGCCGTGTGAGCAGATGCCACTGTTCATTCTGTGCTGACTGTGTTGCTGCGCAGCAGAGAGCAGCCTCTGGACTGATTCTATTCAAATGCTTTTCCTGTACGAGTGTTAGCAGTGAAAGCAACGATGGATGCACCAATGTAAAGGGGATTGTGTGCTGAACAGGTCCAGCACCAGCTTTCAATCCTTGCTCTTCTGCTGTGGGAGCAGATGCCAAACGTTCGTGCAGTACTCACTGTGCTGCTGGGCAGCTGAGACCGCTTGAGAATTTGGATTCAAATGGACTTTTAGGTATGAAACCGAGGAGAGACTGCAATGATGGTGACCCCGTTGCAAAGCTGCTTGTGTGCTGAAGAAGCAGAGCACTAGCTTTCCCTGCTGCTCCTTCTGCCGTGTGAGCAGATGCCACTGTTCATTCTGTGCTGACTGTGTTGCTGCGCAGCAGAGAGCAGCCTCTGGACTGATTCCATTCAAATGCTTTTCCTGTATGAAAGTGAGCAGTGAAAGCAACGATGAATGCACCAATGTAAAAGGGATTGTGTGCTGAACAGGTCCAGCACCAGCTTTTAATCCTGGCTCTTCTGCTGTGGGAGCAGAGGCCAAACGTTCGTGCTGTACTAACTGTGCTGCTGGGCAGCTGAGAGACACCACCTGAGAATTTGGATTCAAATGGACTTTTAGGTAGGAAACCGAGGAGAGACTGCAATGATGGTGACCCCGTTGCAAAGCTTCTTGTGTGCTGAAGAGACACAGCACTAGCTTTCCCTCCTGGTCCTTCTGCCGTGTGAGCAGATGCCCCTGTTCATTCTGTGCTGTGTTGCTGCCAGCAGGGAGCAGGCTCTGGACTGATTCTATTCTAATGCTTTTTCTGTACGAGTGTTAGCAGTGAAAGCAACGATGGATGCACCAATGTAAAGGGGATTGTGTGCTGAACAGGTCCAGCACCAGCTTTCAATCCTTGCTCTTCTGCTGTGGGAGCAGATGCCAAACGTTCGTGCAGTACTCACTGTGCTGCTGGGCAGCTGAGACCGCTTGAGAATTTGGATTCAAATGGACTTTTAGGTATGAAACCGAGGAGAGACTGCAATGATGGTGACCCCGTTGCAAAGCTGCTTGTGTGCTGAAGAAGCAGAGCACTAGCTTTCCCTGCTGCTCCTTCTGCCGTGTGAGCAGATGCCACTGTTCATTCTGTGCTGACTGTGTTGCTGCGCAGCAGAGAGCAGCCTCTGGACTGATTCCATTCAAATGCTTTTCCTGTATGAAAGTGAGCAGTGAAAGCAACGATGAATGCACCAATGTAAAAGGGATTGTGTGCTGAACAGGTCCAGCACCAGCTTTCAATCCTGGCTCTTCTGCTGTGGGAGCAGAGGCCAAACGTTCGTGCTGTACTAACTGTGCTGCTGGGCAGCTGAGAGACACCACCTGAGAATTTGGAGTCAAATGGACTTTTAGGTATGAACCCGAGGAGAGACTGCAATGATGGTTACCCCGTTGCAAAGCTGCTTGTGTGCTGAAGAAGCAGAGCACTAGCTTTCCCTGCTGCTCCTTCTGCCGTGTGAGCAGATGCCACTGTTCATTCTGTGCTGACTGTGTTGCTGCGCAGCAGAGAGCAGCCTCTGGACTGATTCCATTCAAATGCTTTTCCTGTATGAAAGTGAGCAGTGAAAGCAACGATGAAGGCACCAATGTAAAGGGGATTGTGTGCTGAAAAGGTCCAGCACCAGCTTTCAATCCTTGCTCTTCTGCTGTGGGAGCAGATGCCAAACGTTCGTGCAGTACTCACTGTGCTGCTGGGCAGCTGAGACCGCTTGAGAATTTGGATTCAAATGGACTTTTAGGTATGAAACCGAGGAGAGACTGCAATGATGGTGACCCCGTTGCAAAGCAGCTTGTGTGCTGAAGAGGCGGAGCACTAGCTTTCCCTGCTGGTCCTTCTGCCCTTGAGCAGATGCTACTTTTCATTCTGTGCTGACTGTGTTGCTGCGCAGCAGAGAGCAGCCTCTGGACTGATTCCATTCAAATGCTTTTCTTGTTTGAAAGTGAGCAGTGAAAGCAACGATGAATGCACCAATGTAAAAGGGATTGTGTGCTGAACAGGTCCAGCACCAGCTTTCAATCCTGGCTCTTCTGCTGTGGGAACAGAGGACAAACGTTCGTGCTGTACTAACTGTGCTGCTGGGCAGCTGAGCGACACCACCTGAGAATTCGGATTCAAATGGACTTTTAGGTATGAAACCGAGGAGAGACTGCAATGATGGTGACCCCGTTGCAAAGCTGCTTGTGTGCTGAAGAAGCAGAGCACTAGCTTTCCCTGCTGCTCTTCTGCCGTGTGAGCAGATGCCACTGTTCATTCTGTGCTGTGTTGCTGCCAGCAGGGAGCAGGCTCTGGACGGATTCTATTCAAATGCTTTTCCTGTATGAGTGTTAGCAGTGAAAGCAACGATGGAGGCACCAATGTAAAGGGGATTGTGTGCTGAACAGGTCCAGCACCAGCTTTCAATCCTGGCTCTTCTGCTGTGGGAGCAGAGGCGAAACGTTTGTGCTGTACTCACTGTGCTGCTGGGCAGCTGAGCGACACCACCTGAGAATTCGGATTCAAATGGACTTTTAGGTATGAAGCCGAGGAGAGACTGCAATGATGGTGACCCCGTTGCAAAGCTGCTTGTGTGCTGAAGAAGCAGAGCACTAGCTTTCCCTGCTGCTCCTTCTGCCGTGTGAGCAGATGCCACTGTTCATTCGGTGCTGACTGTGTTGCTGCGCAGCAGAGAGCAGCCTCTGGACTGATTCCATTCAAATGCTTTTCCTGTATGAATGTGAGCAGTGAAAGCAACGATGGAGGCACCAATGTAAAGGTGATTGTGTGCTGAACAGGTCCAGCACCAGCTTTCAATCCTGGCTCTTCTGCTGTGGGAGCAGAGGCCAAACGTTCGTGCTGTACTAACTGTGCTGCTGGGCAGCTGAGAGACACCACCTGAGAATTTGGATTCAAATGGACTTTTAGGTATGAAACCGAGGAGAGACTGCAATGATGGTGACCCCGTTGCAAAGCTGCTTGTGTGCTGAAGAAGCAGAGCACTAGCTTTCCCTGCTGCTCCTTCTGCCGTGTGAGCAGATGCCACTGTTCATTCTGTGCTGTGTTGCTGCCAGCAGGGAGCAGCCTCTGGACTGATTCCATTCAAATGCTTTTCCTGTATGAAAGTGAGCAGTGAAAGCAACGATGAATGCACCAATGTAAAAGGGATTGTGTGCTGAACAGGTCCAGCACCAGCTTTCAATCCTGGCTCTTCTGCTGTGGGAGCAGAGGCCAAACGTTCGTGCTGTACTAACTGTGCTGCTGGGCAGCTGAGAGACACCACCTGAGAATTTGGAGTCAAATGGACTTTTAGGTATGAACCCGAGGAGAGACTGCAATGATGGTTACCCCGTTGCAAAGCTGCTTGTGTGCTGAAGAAGCAGAGCACTAGCTTTCCCTGCTGCTCCTTCTGCCGTGTGAGCAGATGCCACTGTTCATTCTGTGCTGACTGTGTTGCTGCGCAGCAGAGAGCAGCCTCTGGACTGATTCCATTCAAATGCTTTTCCTGTATGAAAGTGAGCAGTGAAAGCAACGATGAATGCACCAATGTAAAGGGGATTGTGTGCTGAAAAGGTCCAGCACCAGCTTTCAATCCTTGCTCTTCTGCTGTGGGAGCAGATGCCAAACGTTCGTGCAGTACTCACTGTGCTGCTGGGCAGCTGAGACCGCTTGAGAATTTGGATTCAAATGGACTTTTAGGTATGAAACCGAGGAGAGACTGCAATGATGGTGACCCCGTTGCAAAGCAGCTTGTGTGCTGAAGAGGCGGAGCACTAGCTTTCCCTGCTGGTCCTTCTGCCCTTGAGCAGATGCTACTTTTCATTCTGTGCTGACTGTGTTGCTGCGCAGCAGAGAGCAGCCTCTGGACTGATTCCATTCAAATGCTTTTCTTGTTTGAAAGTGAGCAGTGAAAGCAACGATGAATGCACCAATGTAAAAGGGATTGTGTGCTGAACAGGTCCAGCACCAGCTTTCAATCCTGGCTCTTCTGCTGTGGGAGCAGAGGACAAACGTTCGTGCTGTACTAACTGTGCTGCTGGGCAGCTGAGCGACACCACCTGAGAATTCGGATTCAAATGGACTTTTAGGTATGAAACCGAGGAGAGACTGCAATGATGGTGACCCCGTTGCAAAGCTGCTTGTGTGCTGAAGAAGCAGAGCACTAGCTTTCCCTGCTGCTCTTCTGCCGTGTGAGCAGATGCCACTGTTCATTCTGTGCTGTGTTGCTGCCAGCAGGGAGCAGGCTCTGGACGTATTCTATTCAAATGCTTTTCCTGTATGAGTGTTAGCAGTGAAAGCAACGATGGAGGCACCAATGTAAAGGGGATTGTGTGCTGAACAGGTCCCAGCACCAGCTTTCAATCCTGGCTCTTCTGCTGTGGGAGCAGAGGCGAAACGTTTGTGCTGTACTCACTGTGCTGCTGGGCAGCTGAGCGACACCACCTGAGAATTCGGATTCAAATGGACTTTTAGGTATGAAGCCGAGGAGAGACTGCAATGATGGTGACCCCGTTGCAAAGCTGCTTGTGTGCTGAAGAAGCAGAGCACTAGCTTTCCCTGCTGCTCCTTCTGCCGTGTGAGCAGATGCCACTGTTCATTCTGTGCTGACTGTGTTGCTGCGCAGCAGAGAGCAGCCTCTGGACTGATTCCATTCAAATGCTTTTCCTGTATGAATGTGAGCAGTGAAAGCAACGATGGAGGCACCAATGTAAAGGTGATTGTGTGCTGAACAGGTCCAGCACCAGCTTTCAATCCTGGCTCTTCTGCTGTGGGAGCAGAGGCCAAACGTTCGTGCTGTACTAACTGTGCTGCTGGGCAGCTGAGAGACACCACCTGAGAATTTGGATTCAAATGGACTTTTAGGTATGAAACCGAGGAGAGACTGCAATGATGGTGACCCCGTTGCAAAGCTGCTTGTGTGCTGAAGAAGCAGAGCACTAGCTTTCCCTGCTGCTCCTTCTGCCGTGTGAGCAGATGCCACTGTTCATTCTGTGCTGACTGTGTTGCTGCGCAGCAGAGAGCAGCCTCTGGACTGATTCCATTCAAATGCTTTTCCTGTATGAAAGTGAGCAGTGAAAGCAACGATGAATGCACCAATGTAAAAGGGATTGTGTGCTGAACAGGTCCATCACCAGCTTTCAATCCTGGCTCTTCTGCTGTGGGAGGAGAGGCGAAACGTTCGTGCTGTACTAACTGTGCTGCTGGGCAGCTGAGAGACACCACCTGAGAATTTGGATTCAAATGGACTTTTAGGTAGGAAACCGAGGAGAGACTGCAATGATGGTGACCCCGTTGCAAAGCTGCTTGTGTGCTGAAGAAGCAGAGCACTAGCTTTCCCTGCTGCTCCTTCTGCCGTGTGAGCAGATGCTACTGTTCATTCTGTGCTGACTGTGTTGCTGCGCAGCAGAGAGCAGCCTCTGGACTGATTCCATTCAAATGCTTTTCCTGTATGAATGTGAGCAGTGAAAGCAACGATGGAGGCACCAATGTAAAAGGGATTGTGTGCTGAACAAAGGTCCAGCACCAGCTTTCAATCCTGGCTCTTCTGCTGTGGGAGCAGAGGCCAAACGTTCGTGCTGTACTCACTGTGCTGCTGGGCAGCTGAGACCGCTTGAGAATTTGGATTCAAATGGACTTTTAGGTATGAACCCGAGGAGAGACTGCAATGATGGTGACCCCGTTGCAAAGCTGCTTGTGTGCTGAAGAAGCAGAGCACTAGCTTTCCCTGCTGCTCCTTCTGCCGTGTGAGCAGATGCCCCTGTTCATTCTGTGTTGTGTTGCTGCCAGCAGGGAGCAGGCTCTACTCTGTTTCTATTCAACTGCTTTTCCTGTACGAGTGTTAGCAGTGGAAGCAACGATGGAGGCACCAATGTAAAGGGGATTGTGTGCTGAACAGGTCCAGCACCAGCTTTCAATCCTTGCTCTTCTGCTGTGGGAGCAGATGCCAAACGTTCGTGCTGTACTCACTGTGCTGCTGGGCAGCTGAGCGACACCACCTGAGAATTCGGATTCAAATGGACTTTTAGGTATGAAGCCGAGGAGAGACTGCAATGATGGTGACCCCGTTGCAAAGCTGCTTGTGTGCTGAAGAAGCAGAGCACGAGCTTTCCCTGCTGCTCCTTCTGCCGTGTGAGCAGATGCCACTGTTCATTCTGTGCTGACTGTGTTCCTGCGCAGCAGAGAGCAGGCTCTGGACTGATTCCATTCAAATGCTTTTCCTGTATGAAAGTGAGCAGTGAAAGCAACGATGGATGCACCAATGTAAAAGGGATTGTGTGCTGAACAGGTCCAGCACCAGCTTTCAATCCTGGCTCTTCTGCTGTGGGAGCAGAGGCCAAACGTTCGTGCTGTACTAACTGTGCTGCTGGGCAGCTGAGAGACACCACCTGAGAATTTGGATTCAAATGGACTTTTAGGTATGAAAACCGAGGAGAGACTGCAATGATGGTGACCCGTTGCAAAGCTGCTTGTGTGCTGAAGAAGCAGAGCACTAGCATTCCCTGCTGCTCCTTCTGCCGTGTGAGCAGATGCCACTGTTCATTCTGTGCTGTGTTGCTGCCAGCAGGGAGCAGGCTCTGGACTGATTCTATTCAAATGCTTTTCCTGTATGAGTGTTAGCAGTGAAAGCAACGATGGAGGCACCAATGTAAAGGTGATTGTGTGCTGAACAGGTCCAGCACCAGCTTTCAATCCTGGCTCTTCTGCTGTGGGAGCAGAGGCCAAACGTTCGTGCTGTACTAACTGTGCTGCTGGGCAGCTGAGAGACACCACCTGAGAATTTGGATTCAAATGGACTTTTAGGTAGGAAACCGAGGAGAGACTGCAATGATGGTGACCCCGTTGCAAAGCTTCTTGTGTGCTGAAGAGACACAGCACTAGCTTTCCCTGCTGGTCCTTCTGCCGTGTGAGCAGATGCTCCTGTTCATTCTGTGCTGTGTTGCTGCCAGCAGGGAGCAGGCTCTGGACTGATTCTATTCAAATGCTTTTCCTGTACGAGTGTTAGCAGTGAAAGCAACGATGGATGCACCAATGTAAAGGGGATTGTGTGCTGAACAGGTCCAGCACCAGCTTTCAATCCTTGCTCTTCTGCTGTGGGAGCAGATGCCAAACGTTCGTGCTGTACTCACTGTGCTGCTGGGCAGCTGAGACCGCTTGAGAATTTGGATTCAAATGGACTTTTAGGTATGAAACCGAGGAGAGACTGAAATGATGGTGACCCCGTTGCAAAGCTGCTTGTGTGCTGAAGAAGCAGAGCACTAGCTTTCCCTGCTGCTCCTTCTGCCGTGTGAGCAGATGCCACTGTTCATTCTGTGCTGACTGTGTTGCTGCGCAGCAGAGAGCAGCCTCTGGACTGATTCCATTCAAATGCTTTTCCTGTATGAAAGTGAGCAGTGAAAGCAACGATGAATGCACCAATGTAAAAGGGATTGTGTGCTGAACAGGTCCAGCACCAGCTTTCAATCCTGGCTCTTCTGCTCTGGGAGCAGAGGCCAAACGTTCGTGCTGTACTAACTGTGCTGCTGGGCAGCTGAGAGACACCACCTGAGAATTTGGATTCAAATGGACTTTTAGGTATGAACCCGAGGAGAGACTGCAATGATGGTGACCCCGTTGCAAAGCTGCTTGTGTGCTGAAGAAGCAGTGCACTAGCTTTCCCTGCTGCTCCTTCTGCCTTGTGAGCAGATGCCACTGTTCATTCTGTGCTGACTGTGTTCCTGCGCAGCAGAGAGCAGCCTCTGGACTGATTCCATTCAAATGCTTTTCCTGTATGAATGTGAGCAGTGAAAGCAACGATGGAGGCACCAATGTAAAGGTGATTGTGTGCTGAACAGGTCCAGCACCAGCTTTCAATCCTGGCTCTTCTGCTGTGGGAGCAGATGCCAAACGTTCGTGCTGTACTAACTGTGCTGCTGGGCAGCTGAGAGACACCACCTGAGAATTTGGATTCAAATGGACTTTTAGGTATGAACCCGAGGAGAGACTGCAATGATGGTGACCCCGTTGCAAAGCTGCTTGTGTGGTGAAGAAGCAGAGCACTAGCTTTCCCTGCTGCTCCTTCTGCCGTGTGAGCAGATGCCACTGTTCATTCTGTGCTGACTGTGTTCCTGCGCAGCAGAGAGCAGGCTCTGGACTGATTCCATTCAAATGCTTTTCCTGTATGAAAGTGAGCAGTGAAAGCAACGATGGAGGCACCAATGTAAAGGGGATTGTGTGCTGAACAGGTCCAGCACCAGCTTTCAATCCTGGCTCTTCTGCTGTGGGAGCAGAGGCCAAACGTTCGTGCTGTACTCACTGTGCTGCTGGGCAGCTGAGCGACACCACCTGAGAATTCGGATTCAAATGGACTTTTAGGTATGAAGCCGAGGAGAGACTGCAATGATGGTGACCCCGTTGCAAAGCTGCGTGTGTGCTGAAGAAGCAGAGCACTAGCTTTCCCTGCTGCTCCTTCTGCCGTGTGAGCAGATGCCACTGTTCATTCTGTGCTGACTGTGTTGCTGCGCAGCAGAGAGCAGCCTCTGGACTGATTCCATTCAAATGCTTTTCCTGTATGAATGTGAGCAGTGAAAGCAACGATGGAGGCACCAATGTAAAGGGGATTGTGTGCTGAACAGGTCCAGCACCAGCTTTCAATCCTGGCTCTTCTGCTGTGGGAGCAGAGGCCAAATGTTCGTGCTGTACTCACTGTGCTGCAGGGCAGCTGAGAGACACCACCTGAGAATTTGGATTCAAATGGACTTTTAGGTATGAAACCGAGGAGAGACTGCAATGATGGTGACCCCGTTGCAAAGCTGCTTGTGTGCTGAAGAAGCAGAGCACTAGCTTTCCCTGCTGCTCCTTCTGCCGTGTGAGCAGATGCCACTGTTCATTCTGTGCTGACTGTGTTGCTGCGCAGCAGAGAGCAGCCTCTGGACTGATTCCATTCAAATGCTTTTCCTGTATGAAAGTGAGCAGTGAAAGCAACGATGAATGCACCAATGTAAAAGGGATTGTGTGCTGAACAGGTCCAGCACCAGCTTTCAATCCTTGCTCTTCTGCTGTGGGAGCAGAGGCCAAACGTTCGTGCTGTACTAACTGTGCTGCTGGGCAGCTGAGAGACACCACCTGAGAATTTGGATTCAAATGGACATTTAGGTATGAAACCGAGGAGAGACTGCAATGATGGTGACCCCGTTGCAAAGCTGCTTGTGTGCTGAAGAAGCAGAGCACTAGCTTTCCCTGCTGCTCCTTCTGCCGTGTGAGCAGATGCCACTGTTCATTCTGTGCTGTGTTGCTGCCAGCAGGGAGCAGGCTCTGGACGGCTTCTATTCAAATGCTTTTCCTGTATGAGTGTTAGCAGTGAAAGCAACGATGGAGGCACCAATGTAAAGGGGATTGTGTGCTGAACAGGTCCAGCACCAGCTTTCAATCCTGGCTCTTCTGCTGTGGGAGCAGAGGCCAAACGTTCGTGCTGTACTCACTGTGCTGCTGGGCAGCTGAGCGACACCACCTGAGAATTCGGATTCAAATGGACTTTTAGGTATGAAGCCGAGGAGAGACTGCAATGATGGTGACCCCGTTGCAAAGCTGCGTGTGTGCTGAAGAAGCAGAGCACTAGCTTTCCCTGCTGCTCCTTCTGCCTTGTGAGCAGATGCCACTGTTCATTCTGTGCTGACTGTGTTCCTGCGCAGCAGAGAGCAGCCTCTGGACTGATTCCATTCAAATGCTTTTACTGTATGAATGTGAGCAGTGAAAGCAACGATGGAGGCACCAATGTAAAGGCGATTGTTTGCTGAACAGGTCCAGCACCAGCTTTCAATCCTGGCTCTTCTGCTGTGGGAGCAGAGGCCAAACGTTCGTGCTGTACTAACTGTGCTGCTGGGCAGCTGAGAGACACCACCTGAGAATTTGGATTCAAATGGACTTTTAGGTATGAAACCGAGGAGAGACTGCAATGATGGTGACCCCGTTGCAAAGCTGCTTGTGTGCTGAAGAAGCAGAGCACTAGCTTTCCCTGCTGCTCCTTCTGCCGTGTGAGCAGATGCCACTGTTCATTCTGTGCTGACTGTGTTGCTGCGCAGCAGAGAGCAGGCTCAGGACTGATTCCATTCAAATGCTTTTCCTGTATGAAAGTGAGCAGTGAAAGCAACGATGGAGGCACCAATGTAAAGGGGATTGTGTGCTGAACAGGTCCAGCACCAGCTTTCAATCCTGGCTCTTCTGCTGTGGGAGCAGAGGCCAAACGTTCGTGCTGTACTCACTGTGCTGCTGGGCAGCTGAGAGACACCACCTGAGAATTTGGATTCAAATGGACTTTTAGGTATGAAACCGAGGAGAGACTGCAATGATGGTGACCCCGTTGCAAAGCTGCTTGTGTGCTGAAGAAGCAGAGCACTAGCTTTCCCTGCTGCTCCTTCTGCCTTGTGAGCAGATGCCACTGTTCATTCTGTGCTGACTGTGTTGCTGCGCAGCAGAGAGCAGCCTCTGGACTGATTCCATTCAAATGCTTTTCCTGTATGAATGTGAGCAGTGAAAGCAACGATGGAGGCACCAATGTAAAGGGGATTGTGTGCTGAACAGGTTCAGCACCAGCTTTCAATCCTGGCTCTTCTGCTGTGGGAGCAGAGGCCAAACGTTCGTGCTGTACTCACTGTGCTGCTAGGCAGCTGAGCGACACCACCTGAGAATTCGGATTCAAATGGGCTTTTAGGTATGAAGCCGAGGAGAGACTGCAATGATGGTGACCCCGTTGCAAAGCTGCTTGTGTGCTGAAGAAGCAGAGCACTAGCTTTCCCTGCTGCTCCTTCTGCCGTGTGAGCAGATGCCACTGTTCATTCTGTGCTGACTGTGTTGCTGCGCAGCAGAGAGCAGGCTCTGGACTGATTCCATTCAAATGCTTTTCCTGTATGAATGTGAGCAGTGAAAGCAACGATGGAGGCACCAATGTAAAGGTGATTGTGTGCTGAACAGGTCCAGCACCAGCTTTCAATCCTGGCTCTTCTGCTGTGGGAGCAGAGGCCAAACGTTCGTGCTGTACTAACTGTGCTGCTGGGCAGCTGAGAGACACCACCTGAGAATTTGGATTCAAATGGACTTTTAGGTAGGAAACCGAGGAGAGACTGCAATGATGGTGACCCCGTTGCAAAGCTTCTTGTGTGCTGAAGAGACACAGCACTAGCTTTCCCTGCGGGTCCTTCTGCCGTGTGAGCAGATGCCCCCTGTTCATTCTGTGCTGTGTTGCTGCCAGCAGGGAGCAGGCTCTGGACTGATTCTATTCAAATGCTTTTCCTGTACGAGTGTTAGCAGTGAAAGCAACGATGGATGCACCAATGTAAAGGGGATTGTGTGCTGAACAGGTCCAGCACCAGCTTTCAATCCTTGCTCTTCTGCTGTGGGAGCAGATGCCAAACGTTCGTGCTGTACTCACTGTGCTGCTGGGCAGCTGAGACCGCTTGAGAATTTGGATTCAAATGGACTTTTAGGTATGAAACCGAGGAGAGACTGAAATGATGGTGACCCCGTTGCAAAGCTGCTTGTGTGCTGAAGAAGCAGAGCACTAGCTTTCCCTGCTGCTCCTTCTGCCGTGTGAGCAGATGCCACTGTTCATTCTGTGCTGACTGTGTTGCTGCGCAGCAGAGAGCAGCCTCTGGACTGATTCCATTCAAATGCTTTTCCTGTATGAAAGTGAGCAGTGAAAGCAACGATGAATGCACCAATGTAAAAGGGATTGTGTGCTGAACAGGTCCAGCACCAGCTTTCAATCCTGTCTCTTCTGCTGTGGGAGCAGAGGCCAAACGTTCGTGCTGTACTCACTGTGCTGCTGGGCAGCTGAGCGACACCACCTGAGAATTCGGATTCAAATGGACTTTTAGGTATGAAGCCGAGGAGAGATTGCAATGATGGTGACCCCGTTGCAAAGCTGTGTGTGTGCTGAAGAAGCAGAGCACTAGCTTTCCCTGCTGCTCCTTCTGCCGTGTGAGCAGATGCCACTGTTCATTCTGTGCTGACTGTGTTCCTGCACAGCAGAGAGCAGCCTCTGGACTGATTCCATTCAAATGCTTTTACTGTATGAATGTGAGCAGTGAAAGCAACGATGGAGGCACCAATGTAAAGGTGATTGTTTGCTGAACAGGTCCAGCACCAGCTTTCAATCCTGGCTCTTCTGCTGTGGGAGCAGAGGCCAAACGTTCGTGCTGTACTAACTGTGCTGCTGGGCAGCTGAGAGACACCACCTGAGAATTTGGATTCAAATGGACTTTTAGGTATGAAACCGAGGAGAGACTGCAATGATGGTGACCCCTTTGCAAAGCTGCTTGTGTGCTGAAGAAGCAGAGCACTAGCTTTCCCTGCTGCTCCTTCTGCCGTGTGAGCAGATGCCACTGTTCATTCTGTGCTGACTGTGTTCCTGCGCAGCAGAGAGCAGTCTCTGGACTGATTCCATTCAAATGCTTTTCCTGTATGAAAGTGAGCAGTGAAAGCAACGATGGAGGCACCAATGTAAAGGGGATTGTGTGCTGAACAGGTCCAGCACCAGCTTTCAATCCTGGCTCTTCTGCTGTGGGAGCAGAGGCCAAACGTTCGTGCTGTACTCACTGGCGGCTGGGCAACTGAGAGACACCACCTGAGAATTTGGATTCAAATGGACTTTTAGGTATGAACCCGAGGAGAGACTGCAATGATGGTGACCCCGTTGCAAAGCTGCTTGTGTGCTGAAGAAGCAGAGCACTAGCTTTCCCTGCTGCTCCTTCTGCCGTGTGAGCAGATGCCACTGTTCATTCTGTGCTGACTGTGTTGCTGCGCAGCAGAGAGCAGCCTCTGGACTGATTCCATTCAAATGCTTTTCCTGTATGAAAGTGAGCAGTGAAAGCAACGATGAATGCACCAATGTAAAAGGGATTGTGTGCTGAACAGGTCCAGCACCAGCTTTCAATCCTGTCTCTTCTGCTGTGGGAGCAGAGGCCAAACGTTCGTGCTGTACTCACTGTGCTGCTGGGCAGCTGAGCGACACCACCTGAGAATTCGGATTCAAATGGACTTTTAGGTATGAAGCCGAGGAGAGATTGCAATGATGGTGACCCCGTTGCAAAGCTGTGTGTGTGCTGAAGAAGCAGAGCACTAGCTTTCCCTGCTGCTCCTTCTGCCGTGTGAGCAGATGCCACTGTTCATTCTGTGCTGACTGTGTTCCTGCACAGCAGAGAGCAGCCTCTGGACTGATTCCATTCAAATGCTTTTACTGTATGAATGTGAGCAGTGAAAGCAACGATGGAGGCACCAATGTAAAGGTGATTGTTTGCTGAACAGGTCCAGCACCAGCTTTCAATCCTGGCTCTTCTGCTGTGGGAGCAGAGGCCAAACGTTCGTGCTGTACTAACTGTGCTGCTGGGCAGCTGAGAGACACCACCTGAGAATTTGGATTCAAATGGACTTTTAGGTATGAAACCGAGGAGAGACTGCAATGATGGTGACCCCTTTGCAAAGCTGCTTGTGTGCTGAAGAAGCAGAGCACTAGCTTTCCCTGCTGCTCCTTCTGCCGTGTGAGCAGATGCCACTGTTCATTCTGTGCTGTGTTCCTGCGCAGCAGAGAGCAGTCTCTGGACTGATTCCATTCAAATGCTTTTCCTGTATGAAAGTGAGCAGTGAAAGCAACGATGGAGGCACCAATGTAAAGGGGATTGTGTGCTGAACAGGTCCAGCACCAGCTTTCAATCCTGGCTCTTCTGCTGTGGGAGCAGAGGCCAAACGTTCGTGCTGTACTCACTGGCGGCTGGGCAACTGAGAGACACCACCTGAGAATTTGGATTCAAATGGACTTTTAGGTATGAACCCGAGGAGAGACTGCAATGATGGTGACCCCGTTGCAAAGCTGCTTGTGTGCTGAAGAAGCAGAGCACTAGCTTTCCCTGCTGCTCCTTCTGCCGTGTGAGCAGATGCCACTGTTCATTCTGTGCTGACTGTGTTGCTGCCAGCAGGGCGCGGGCTCTGGACGGATTCTATTCAAATGCTTTTCCTGTATGAGTGTGAGCAGTGAAAGCAACGATGGAGGCACCAATGTAAAGGGGATTGTGTGCTGAACAGGTCCAGCACCAGCTTTCAATCCTGGCTCTTCTGCTGTGGGAGCAGAGGCCAAACGTTCGTGCTGTACTCACTGTGCTGCTGGGCAGCTGAGACCGCTTGAGAATTTGGATTCAAATGGACTTTTAGGTATGAACCCGAGGAGAGACTTCAATGATGGTGACCCCGTTTCAAAGCTGCTTGTGTGCTGAAGAAGCAGAGCACTAGCTTTCCCTGCTGCTCCTTCTGCCGTGTGAGCAGATGCCACTGTTCATTCTGTGCTGACTGTGTTGCTGCGCAGCAGAGAGCAGCCTCTGGACTGATTCCATTCAAATGCTTTTCCTGTATGAAAGTGAGCAGTGAAAGCAACGATTGAGGCACCAATGTAAAGGGGATTGTGTGCTGAACAGGTCCAGCACCAGCTTTCAATCCTGGCTCTTCTGCTGTGGGAGCAGAGGCCAAACGTTCGTGCTGTACTAACTGTGCTGCTGGGCAGCTGAGAGACACCACCTGAGAATTTGGATTCAAATGGACTTTTAGGTAGGAAACCGAGGAGAGACTGCAATGATGGTGACCCCGTTGCAAAGCTTCTTGTGTGCTGAAGAGACACAGCACTAGCTTTCCCTGCGGGTCCTTCTGCCGTGTGAGCAGATGCCCCTGTTCATTCTGTGCTGTGTTGCTGCCAGCAGGGAGCAGGCTCTGGACTGATTCTATTCAAATGCTTTTCCTGTACGAGTGTTAGCAGTGAAAGCAACGATGGATGCACCAATGTAAAGGGGATTGTGTGCTGAACAGGTCCAGCACCAGCTTTCAATCCTTGCTCTTCTGCTGTGGGAGCAGATGCCAAACGTTCGTGCTGTACTCACTGTGCTGCTGGGCAGCTGAGACCGCTTGAGAATTTGGATTCAAATGGACTTTTAGGTATGAAACCGAGGAGAGACTGCAATGATGGTGACCCCGTTGCAAAGCTGCTTGTGTGCTGAAGAAGCAGAGCACTAGCTTTCCCTGCTGCTCCTTCTGCCGTGTGAGCAGATGCCACTGTTCATTCTGTGCTGACTGTGTTGCTGCGCAGCAGAGAGCAGCCTCTGGACTGATTCCATTCAAATGCTTTTCCTGTATGAAAGTGAGCAGTGAAAGCAACGATGAATGCACCAATGTAAAAGGGATTGTGTGCTGAACAGGTCCAGCACCAGCTTTCAATCCTGGCTCTTCTGCTGTGGGAGCAGAGGCCAAACGTTCGTGCTGTACTAACTGTGCTGCTGGGCAGCTGAGAGACACCACCTGAGAATTTGGATTCAAATGGACTTTAAGGTATGAACCCGAGGAGAGACTGCAATGATGGTGACCCCGTTGCAAAGCTTCTTGTGTGCTGAAGAAGTAGACCACTAGCTTTCCCTGCTGCTCCTTCTGCCGTGTGAGCAGATGCCACTGTTCATTCTGTGCTGACTGTGTTCCTGCGCAGCAGAGAGCAGGCTCTGGACTGATTCCATTCAAATGCTTTTCCTGTATGAAAGTGAGCAGTGAAAGCAACGATGGAGGCACCAATGTAAAGGGGATTGTGTGCTGAACAGGTCCAGCACCAGCTTTCAATCCTGGCTCTTCTGCTGTGGGAGCAGAGGCCAAACGTTCGTGCTGTACTCACTGTGCTGCTGGGCAGCTGAGCGACACCACCTGAGAATTTAGATTCAAATGGACTTTTAGGTATGAAACCGAGGAGAGACTGCAATGATGGTGACCCCGTTACAAAGCTGCTTGTGTGCTGAAGAAGCCCAGCACTAGCTTTCCCTGCTGCTCCTTCTGCCGTGTGAGCAGATGCCACTGTTCATTCTGTGCTGTGTTGCTGCCAGCAGGGAGCAGGCTCTGGACGGATTCTATTCAAATGCTTTTCCTGTATGAGTGTTAGCAGTGAAAGCAACGATGGAGGCACCAATGTAAAGGGGATTGTGTGCTGAACAGGTCCAGCACCAGCTTTCAATCCTGGCTCTTCTGCTGTGGGAGCAGAGGCCAAACGTTCGTGCTGTACTCACTGTGCTGCTGGGCAGCTGAGAGACACCACCTGAGAATTTGGATTCAAATGGACTTTTAGGTATGAAACCGAGGAGAGACTGCAATGATGGTGACCCCGTTGCAAAGCT
Organism: Pezoporus flaviventris; assembly: GCF_033815535.1. Classification (NCBI taxonomy): domain Eukaryota; kingdom Metazoa; phylum Chordata; class Aves; order Psittaciformes; family Psittacidae; genus Pezoporus; species Pezoporus flaviventris. Next base: position 122,098 of record NW_026892753.1, on the reverse strand, counting down.
GCTTGTGCGCTGAAGAAGCAGAGCACTAGCTTTCCCTGCTGCTCCTTCTGCCGTGTGAGCAGATGCCACTGTTCATTCTGTGCTGACTGTGTTGCTGCGCAGCAGAGAGCAGCCTCTGGACTGATTCCATTCAAATGCTTTTCCTGTATGAATGTGAGCAGTGAAAGCAACGATGGAGGCACCAATGTAAAGGGGATTGTGCGCTGAACAGGTCCAGCACCAGCTTTCAATCCTTGCTCTTCTGCTGTGGGAGCAGATGCCAAACGTTCCTGCTGTACTCACTGTGCTGCTGGGCAGCTGAGACCACCTGAGAATTTGGATTCAAATGGACTTTTAGGTATGAAACCGAGGAGAGACTGCAATGATGGTAACCCCGTTGCAAAGCTGCTTGTGTGCTGAAGAAGCAGAGCACTAGCTTTCCCTGCTGCTCCTTCTGCCGTGTGAGCAGATGCCACTGTTCATTCTGTGCTGTGTTGCTGCCAGCAGGGAGCAGGCTCTGGACTGATTCTATTCAAATGCTTTTCCTGTATGAGTTTTAGCAGTGAAAGCAACGATGGAGGCACCAATGTAAAGGTGATTGTCTGCTGAACAGGTCCAGCACCAGCTTTCAATCCTGGCTCTTCTGCTGTGGGAGCAGAGGCCAAACGTTCGTGCTGTACTCACTGTGCTGCTGGGCAGCTGAGAGACACCACCTGAGAATTTGGATTCAAATGGACTTTTAGGTATGAAACCGAGGAGAGACTGCAATGATGGCGACCCCGTTGCAAAGCTTCTTGTGTGCTGAAGAGACACAGCACTAGCTTTCTCTGCTGGTCCTTCTGCCGTGTGAGCAGATGCCCCTGTTCATTCTGTGCTGTGTTGCTGCCAGCAGGGAGCAGGCTCTGGACTGATTCTATTCAAATGCTTTTCCTGTACGAGTGTTAGCAGTGAAAGCAACGATGGATGCACCAATGTAAAGGGGATTGTGTGCTGAACAGGTCCAGCACCCGCTTTCAATCCTGGCTCTTCTGCTGTGGGAGCAGAAGCCAAACGTTCGTGCTGTACTCACTGTGCTGCTGGCAGCTGAGCGACAGCACCTGAGAATTCGGATTCAAATGGACTTTTAGGTATGAAGCCGAGGAGAGACTGCAATGATGGTGACCCCGTTGCAAAGCTGCTTGTGTGCTGAAGAAGCAGAGCACTAGCTTTCCCTGCTGCTCCTTCTGCCGTGTGAGCAGATGCCACTGTTCATTCTGTGCTGACTGTGCTGCTGCGCAGCAGAGAGCAGCCTCTGGACTGATTCCATTCAAATGCTTTTCCTGTATGAAAGTGAGCAGTGAAAGCAACGATGGAGGCACCAATGTAAAGGGGATTGTGTGCTGAACAGGTCCAGCACCCGCTTTCAATCCTGGCTCTTCTGCTGTGGGAGCAGAGGCCAAACGTTCGTGCTGTACTCACTGTGCTGCTGGGCAGCTGAGCGACACCACCTGAGAATTTAGATTCAAATGGACTTTTAGGTATGAAACCGAGGAGAGACTGCAATGATGGTGACCCCGTTACAAAGCTGCTTGTGTGCTGAAGAAGCCCAGCACTAGCTTTCCCTGCTGCTCCTTCTGCCGTGTGAGCAGATGCCACTGTTCATTCTGTGCTGTGTTGCTGCCAGCAGGGAGCAGGCTCTGGACGGATTCTATTCAAATGCTTTTCCTGTATGAGTGTTAGCAGTGAAAGCAACGATGGAGGCACCAATGTAAAGGGGATTGTGTGCTGAACAGGTCCAGCACCAGCTTTCAATCCTGGCTCTTCTGCTGTGGGAGCAGAGGCCAAACGTTCGTGCTGTACTCACTGTGCTGCTGGGCAGCTGAGAGACACCACCTGAGAATTTGGATTCAAATGGACTTTTAGGTATGAAACCGAGGAGAGACTGCAATGATGGTGACCCCGTTGTAAAGCTGCTTGTGTGCTGAAGAAGCAGAGCACTAGCTTTCCCTGCTGCTCCTTCTGCCGTGTGAGCAGATGCCACTGTTCATTCTGTGCTGACTGTGTTGCTGCGCAGCAGAGAGCAGCCTCTGGACTGATTCCATTCAAATGCTTTTCCTGTATGAATGTGAGCAGTGAAAGCAACGATGGAGGCACCAATGTAAAGGTGATTGTGTGCTGAACAGGTCCAGCACCAGCTTTCAATCCTTGCTCTTCTGCTGTGGGAGCAGATGCCAAACGTTCGTGCTGTACTCACTGTGCTGCTGGGCAGCTGAGACCACCTGAGAATTTGGATTCAAATGGACTTTTAGGTATGAACCCGAGGAGAGACTGCAATGATGGTGACCCCGTTGCAAAGCTGCTTGTGTGCTGAAGAGACACAGCCCGAGCTTTCCCTGCTGGTCCTTCTGCCGTGTGAGCAGATGCCACTGTTCATTCTGTGCTGTGTTGCTGCCAGCAGGGAGCAGCCTCTGGACTGATTCCATTCAAATGCTTTTCCTGTATGAATGTGAGCAGTGAAAGCAACGATGGAGGCACCAATGTAAAGGTGATTGTGTGCTGAACAGGTCCAGCACCAGCTTTCAATCCTGGCTCTTCTGCTGTGGGAGCAGAGGCCAAACGTTCGTGCTGTACTAACTATGCTGCTGGGCACCTGAATTCAAATGGACTTTTAGGTAGGAAACCGAAGAGAGACTGCAATGATGGTGACCCCGTTGCAAAGCTGCTTGTGTGCTTAAGAAGCAGAGCACTAGCTTTCCCTGCTGCTCCTTCTGCCGTGTGAGCAGATGCCACTGTTCAGTCTGTGCTGACTGTGTTGCTGCGCAGCAGAGAGCAGGCTCTGGACTGATTCCATTCAAATGCTTTTCCTGTATGAATGTGAGCAGTGAAAGCAACGATGGAGGCACCAATGTAAAGGTGATTGTGTGCTGAACAGGTCCAGCACCAGCTTTCAATCCTGGCTCTTCTGCTGTGGGAGCAGAGGCCAAACGTTCGTGCTGTACTAACTGTGCTCCTGGGCAGCTGAGAGACACCACCTGAGAATTTGGATTCAAATGGACTTTTAGGCATTACCCGAGGAGAGACTGCAATGATGGTGACCCCGTTGCAAAGCTGCTTGTGTGCTGAAGAAGCAGAGCACTAGCTTTCCCTGCTGCTCCTTCTGCCGTGTGAGCAGATGCCACTGTTCATTCTGTGCTGACTGTGCTGCTGCGCAGCAGACAGCAGCCTCTGGACTGATTCCATTCAAATGCTTTTCCTGTATGAAAGTGAGCAGTGAAAGCAACGATGGAGGCGCCAATGTAAAGGGGATTGTGTGCTGAACAGGTCCAGCACCAGCTTTCAATCCTGGCTCTTCTGCTGTGGGAGCAGAGGCCAAACGTTCGTGCTGTACTAACTGTGCTGCTGGGCAGCTGAGAGACACCACCTGAGAATTTGGATTCAAATGGACTTTTAGGTATGAAACCGAGGAGAGACTGCAATGATGGTGACCCCGTTGCAAAGCTGCTTGTGTGCTGAAGAAGCAGAGCACTAGCTTTCCCTGCTGCTCCTTCTGCCGTGTGAGCAGATGCCACTGTTCATTCTGTGCTGACTGTGTTCCTGCACAGCAGAGAGCAGCCTCTGGACTGATTCCATTCAAATGCTTTTCCTGTATGAATGTGAGCAGTGAAAGCAACGATGGAGGCACCAATGTAAAGGTGATTGTGTGCTGAACAGGTCCAGCACCAGCTTTCAATCCTGGCTCTTCTGCTGTGGGAGCAGAGGCCAAACGTTCGTGCTGTACTCACTGTGCTGCTGGGCAGCTGAGCGACACCACCTGAGAATTTGGATTCAAATGGTCTTTTAGGTATGAAGCCGAGGAGAGACTGCAATGATGGTGACCCCGTTGCAAAGCTGCTTGTGTGCTGAAGAAGCAGAGCACTAGCTTTCCCTGCTGCTCCTTCTGCCGTGTGAGCAGATGCCACTGTTCAGTCTGTGCTGACTGTGTTGCTGCGCAGCAGAGAGCAGCCTCTGGACTGATTCCATTCAAATGCTTTTCCGTATGAAAGTGAGCAGTGAAAGCAACGATGGAGGCACCAATGTAAAGGGGATTGTGTGCTGAACAGGTCCAGCACCAGCTTTCAATCCTGGCTCTTCTGCTGTGGGAGCAGAGGCCAAACGTTCGTGCTGTACTAACTGTGCTGCTGGGCAGCTGAGACCGCTTGAGAATTTGGATTCAAATGGACTTTTAGGTATGAAACCGAGGAGAGACTGCAATGATGGTGACCCCGTTGCAAAGCTGCTTGTGTGCTGAAGAAGCAGAGCACTAGCTTTCCCTGCTGCTCCTTCTGCCGTGTGAGCAGATGCCACTGTTCATTCTGTGCTGTGTTGCTGCCAGCAGGGAGCAGGCTCTGGACGGATTCTATTCAAATGCTTTTCCTGTATGAGTGTTAGCAGTGAAAGCAACGATGGAGGCACCAATGTAAAGGGGATTGTGTGCTGAACAGGTCCAGCACCAGCTTTCAATCCTGGCTCTTCTGCTGTGGGAGCAGAGGCCAAACGTTCGTGCTGTACTCACTGTGCTGCTGGGCAGCTGAGCGACACCACCTGAGAATTCGGATTCAAATGGACTTTTAGGTATGAAGCCGAGGAGAGACTGCAATGATGGTGACCCCGTTGCAAAGCTGCTTGTGTGCTGAAGAAGCAGAGAACTAGCTTTCCCTGCTGCTCCTTCTGCCATGTGAGCAGATGCCACTGTTCATTCTGTGCTGTGTTGCTGCGCAGCAGAGAGCAGCCTCTGGACTGATTCCATTCAAATGCTTTTCCTGTATGAATGTGAGCAGTGAAAGCAACGATGGAGGCACCAATGTAAAGGGGATTGTGTGCTGAACAGGTCCAGCACCAGCTTTCAATCCTGGCTCTTCTGCTGTGGGAGCAGAGGCCAAACGTTCGTGCTGTACTCACTGTGCTGCTGGGCAGCTGAGAGACACCACCTGAGAATTTGGATTCAAATGGACTTTTAGGTATGAAACCGAGGAGAGACTGCAATGATGGTGACCCCGTTGCAAAGCTGCTTGTGTGCTGAAGAAGCAGAGCACTAGCTTTACCTGCTGCTCCTTCTGCCGTGTGAGCAGATGCCACTGTTCATTCTGTGCTGACTGTGTTGCTGCGCAGCAGAGAGCAGCCTCTGGACTGATTCCATTCAAATGCTTTTCCTGTATGAATGTGAGCAGTGAAAGCAACGATGGAGGCACCAATGTAAAGGTGATTGTGTGCTGAACAGGTCCAGCACCAGCTTTCAATCCTGGCTCTTCTGCTGTGGGAGCAGAGGCCAAACGTTCGTGCTGTACTAACTGTGCTGCTGGGCAGCTGAGAGACACCACCTGAGAATTTGGATTCAAATGGACTTTTAGGTATGAAACCGAGGAGAGACTGCAATGATGGTGACCCCGTTGCAAAGCTGCTTGTGTGCTGAAGAAGCAGAGCACTAGCTTTCCCTGCTGCTCCTTCTGCCGTGTGAGCAGATGCCACTGTTCATTCTGTGCTGACTGTGTTGCTGCGCAGCAGAGAGCAGCCTCTGGACTGATTCCATTCAAATGCTTTTCCTGTATGAATGTGAGCAGTGAAAGCAACGATGGAGCCACCAATGTAAAGGGGATTGTGTGCTGAACAGGTCCAGCACCAGCTTTCAATCCTGGCTCTTCTGCTGTGGGAGCAGAGGCCAAACGTTCGTGCTGTACTCACTGTGCTGCTGGGCAGCTGAGAGACACCACCTGAGAATTTGGATTCAAATGGACTTTTAGGTATGAAACCGAGGAGAGACTGCAATGATGGTGACCCCGTTGCAAAGCTGCTTGTGTGCTGAAGAAGCAGAGCACTAGCTTTCTCTGCTGCTCCTTCTGCCGTGTGAGCAGATGCCACTGTTCATTCTGTGCTGTGTTGCTGCCAGCAGGGAGCAGGCTCTGGACGGATTCTATTCAAATGCTTTTCCTGTATGAGTGTTAGCAGTGAAAGCAACGATGGAGGCACCAATGTAAAGGGGATTGTGTGCTGAACAGGTCCAGCACCAGCTTTCAATCCTGGCTCTTCTGTTGTGGGAGCAGAGGCCAAACGTTCGTGCTGTACTCACTGTGCTGCTGGGCAGCTGAGCGACACCACCTGAGAATTCGGATTCAAATGGACTTTTAGGTATGAAGCCGAGGCGAGACTGCAATGATGGTGACCCCGTTGCAAAGCTGCTTGTGTGCTGAAGAAGTAGACCACTAGCTTTCCCTGCTGCTCCTTCTGCCGTGTGAGCAGATGCCACTGTTCATTCTGTGCTGACTGTGTTCCTGCGCAGCAGAGAGCAGGCTCTGGACTGATTCCATTCAAATGCTTTTCCTGTATGAAAGTGAGCAGTGAAAGCAACGATGGAGGCACCAATGTAAAGGGGATTGTGTGCTGAACAGGTCCAGCACCAGCTTTCAATCCTGGCTCTTCTGCTGTGGGAGCAGAGGCCAAACGTTCGTGCTGTACTCACTGTGCTGCTGGGCAGCTGAGAGACACCACCTGAGAATTTGGATTCAAATGGACTTTTAGGTATGAAACCGAGGAGAGACTGCAATGATGGTGACCCCGTTGCAAAGCTGCTTGTGTGCTGAAGAAGCAGAGCACTAGCTTTCCCTGCTGCTCCTTCTGCCGTGTGAGCAGATGCCACTGTTCATTCTGTGCTGACTGTGTTGCTGCGCAGCAGAGAGCAGCCTCTGGACTGATTCCATTCAAATGCTTTTCCTGTATGAATGTGAGCAGTGAAAGCAACGATGGAGGCACCAATGTAAAGGTGATTGTGTGCTGAACAGGTCCAGCACCAGCTTTCAATCTTGGCTCTTCTGCTGTGGGAGCAGAGGCCAAACGTTCGTGCTGTACTCACTGTGCTGCTGGGCAGCTGAGAGACACCACCTGAGAATTTGGATTCAAATGGACTTTTAGGTATGAAGCCGAGGAGAGACTGCAATGATGGTGACCCCGTTGCAAAGCTGCTTGTGTGCTGAAGAAGCAGAGCACTAGCTTTCCCTGCTGCTCCTTCTGCCGTGTGAGCAGATGCCACTGTTCATTCTGTGCTGTGTTGCTGCCAGCAGGGAGCAGGCTCTGGACGGATTCTATTCAAATGCTTTTCCTGTATGAGTGTTAGCAGTGAAAGCAACGATGGAGGCACCAATGTAAAGGGGATTGTGTGCTGAACAGGTCCAGCACCAGCTTTCAATCCTGGCTCTTCTGCTGTGGGAGCAGAGACCAAACGTTCGTGCTGTACTAACTGAGCTGCTGGGCAGCTGAGAGACACCACCTGAGAATTTGGATTCAAATGGACTTTTAGGTATGAAACCGAGGAGAGACTGCAATGATGGTGACCCCGTTGCAAAGCTGCTTGTGTGCTGAAGAAGCAGAGCACTAGCTTTCTCTGCTGCCCCTTCTGCCGTGTGAGCAGATGCCACTGTTCATTCTGTGCTGACTGTGTTGCTGCGCAGCAGAGAGCAGCCTCTGGACTGATTCCATTCAAATGCTTTTCCTGTATGAAAGTGAGCAGTGAAAGCAACGATGGATGCACCAATGTAAAGGGGATTGTGTGCTGAACAGGTCCAGCACCAGCTTTCAATCCTTGCTCTTCTGCTGTGGGAGCAGATGCCAAAAGTTCGTGCAGTACTCACTGTGCTGCTGGGCAGCTGAGACCGCTTGAGAATTTGGATTCAAATGGACTTTTAGGTATGAAACCGAGGAGAGACTGCAATGATGGTGACCCCGTTGCAAAGCTGCTTGTGTGCTGAAGAAGCAGAGCACTAGCTTTCCCTGCTGCTCCTTCTGCCGTGTGAGCAGATGCTACTGTTCATTCTGTGCTGACTGTGTTGCTGCGCAGCAGAGAGCAGCCTCTGGACTGATTCCATTCAAATGCTTTTCCTGTATGAAAGTGAGCAGTGAAAGCAACGATGAATGCACCAAAGTAAAAGGGATTGTGTGCTGAACAGGTCCAGCACCAGCTTTCAATCCTGTCTCTTCTGCTGTGGGAGCAGAGGCCAAACGTTCGTGCTGTACTCACTGTGCTGCTGGGCAGCTGAGAGACACCACCTGAGAATTTGGATTCAAATTGACTTTGAGGTATGAAACCGAGGAGAGACTGCAATGATGGTGACCCCGTTGCAAAGCTGCTTGTGTGCTGAAGAAGCAGAGCACTAGCTTTCCCTGCTGGTCCTTCTGCCGTGTGAGCAGATGCCACTGTTCATTCTGTGCTGACTGTGATGCTGCGCAGCAGAGAGCAGGCTGTGGACTGATTCTATTCAAATGCTTTTCCTGTATGAGTGTTAGCAGTGAAAGCAACGATGGATGCACCAATGTAAAGGGGATTGTGTGCTGAACAGGTCCAGCACCAGCTTTCAATCCTGGCTCTTCTGCTGTGGGAGCAGATGCCAAAAGTTCGTGCAGTACTCACTGTGCTGCTGGGCAGCTGAGACCACTTGAGAATTTGGATTCAAATGGACTTTTAGGTATGAAACCGAGGAGAGACTGCAATGATGGTGACCCCGTTGCAAAGCTGCTTGTGTGCTGAAGAAGCAGAGCACTAGCTTTCCCTGCTGCTCCTTCTGCCGTGTGAGCAGATGCTACTGTTCATTCTGTGCTGACTGTGTTGCTGCGCAGCAGAGAGCAGCCTCTGGACTGATTCCATTCAAATGCTTTTCCTGTATGAAAGTGAGCAGTGAAAGCAATGATGAATGCACCAAAGTAAAAGGGATTGTGTGCTGAACAGGTCCAGCACCAGCTTTCAATCCTGGCTCTTCTGCTGTGGGAGCAGAGGCCAAACGTTCGTGCTGTACTCACTGTGCTGCTGGGCAGCTGAGCGACACCACCTGAGAATTCGGATTCAAATGGACTTTTAGGTATGAAGCCGAGGAGAGACTGCAATGATGGTGACCCCGTTGCAAAGCTGCTTGTGTGCTGAAGAAGCAGAGCACTAGCTTTCCCTGCTGCTCCTTCTGCCGTGTGAGCAGATGCCACTCTTCATTCTGTGCTGACTGTGTTGCTGCGCAGCAGAGAGCAGCCTCTGGACTGATTCCATTCAAATGCTTTTCCTGTATGAATGTGAGCAGTGAAAGCAACGATGGAGGCACCAATGTAAAGGTGATTGTGTGCTGAACAGGTCCAGCACCAGCTTTCAATCCTGGCTCTTCTGCTGTGGGAGCAGAGGCCAAACGTTCGTGCTGTACTAACTGTGCTCCTGGGCAGCTGAGAGACACCACCTGAGAATTTGGATTCAAATGGACTTTTAGGTATGAACCCGAGGAGAGACTGCAATGATGGTGACCCCGTTGCAAAGCTGCTTGTGTGCTGAAGAAGCAGAGCACTAGCTTTCCCTGCTGCTCCTTCTGCCGTGTGAGCAGATGCCACTGTTCATTCTGTGCTGTGTTGCTGCCAGCAGGGAGCAGGCTCTGGACGGATTCTATTCAAATGCTTTTCCTGTATGAGTGTTAGCAGTGAAAGCAACGATGGAGGCACCAATGTAAAGGGGATTGTGTGCTGAACAGGTCCAGCACCAGCTTTCAATCCTGGCTCTTCTGCTGTGGGAGCAGAGGCCAAACGTTCGTGCTGTACTAACTGTGCTGCTGGGCAGCTGAGAGACACCACCTGAGAATTTGGATTCAAATGGACTTTTAGGTATGAACCCGAGGAGAGACTGCAATGATGGTGACCCCGTTGCAAAGCTGCTTGTGTGCTGAAGAAGTAGACCACTAGCTTTCCCTGCTGCTCCTTCTGCCGTGTGAGCAGATGCCACTGTTCATTCTGTGCTGACTGTGTTGCTGCGCAGCAGAGAGCAGGCTCTGGACTGATTCCATTCAAATGCTTTTCCTGTATGAAAGTGAGCAGTGAAAGCAACGATGAATGCACCAATGTAAAAGGGATTGTGTGCTGAACAGGTCCAGCACCAGCTTTCAATCCTGGCTCTTCTGCTGTGGGAGCAGAGGCCAAACGTTCGTGCTGTACTAACTGTGCTGCTGGGCAGCTGAGAGACCCCACCTGAGAATTTGGATTCAAACGGACTTTTAGGTATGAAACCAAGGAGAGACTGCAATGATGGTGACCCCGTTGCAAAGCTTCTTGTGTGCTGAAGAGACACAGCACTAGCTTTCCCTGCTGGTCCTTCTGCCGTGTGAGCAAATGCCACTGTTCATTCTGTGCTGTGTTGCTGCCAGCAGGGAGCAGGCTCTGGACTGATTCCATTCAAATGCTTTTCCTGTACGAGTGTTAGCAGTGAAAGCAACGATGGATGCACCAATGTAAAGGGGATTGTGTGCTGAACAGGTCCAGCACCAGCTTTCAATCCTTGCTCTTCTGCTGTGGGAGCAGAGGCCAAACGTTCGTGCTGTACTCACTGTGCTGCTGGGCAGCTGAGACCGCTTGAGAATTTGGATTCAAATGGACTTTTAGGTATGAAACCGAGGAGAGACTGCAATGATGGTGACCCCGTTGCAAAGCTGCTTGTGTGCTGAAGAAGCAGAGCACTAGCTTTCCCTGCTGCTCCTTCTGCCGTGTGAGCAGATGCCACTGTTCATTCTGTGCTGACTGTGTTCCTGCGCAGCAGAGAGCAGCCTCTGGACTGATTCTATTCAAATGCTTTTCCTGTACGAGTGTTAGCAGTGAAAGCAACGATGGATGCACCAATGTAAAGGGGATTGTGTGCTGAACAGGTCCAGCACCAGCTTTCAATCCTTGCTCTTCTGCTGTGGGAGCAGATGCCAAACGTTCGTGCAGTACTCACTGTGCTGCTGGGCAGCTGAGACCGCTTGAGAATTTGGATTCAAATGGACTTTTAGGTATGAAACCGAGGAGAGACTGCAATGATGGTGACCCCGTTGCAAAGCTGCTTGTGTGCTGAAGAAGCAGAGCACTAGCTTTCCCTGCTGCTCCTTCTGCCGTGTGAGCAGATGCCACTGTTCATTCTGTGCTGACTGTGTTGCTGCGCAGCAGAGAGCAGCCTCGGGACTGATTCCATTCAAATGCTTTTCCTGTATGAAAGTGAGCAGTGAAAGCAACGATGAATGCACCAATGTAAAAGGGATTGTGTGCTGAACAGGTCCAGCACCAGCTTTCAATCCTGGCTCTTCTGCTGTGGGAGCAGAGGCCAAACGTTCGTGCTGTACTAACTGTGCTGCTGGGCAGCTGAGAGACACCACCTGAGAATTCGGATTCAAAAGGACTTTTAGGTATGAAGCCGAGGAGAGACTGCAATGATGGTGACCCCGTTGCAAAGCTGCTTGTGTGCTGAAGAAGCAGAGCACTAGCTTTCCCTGCTGCTCTTCTGCCGTGTGAGCAGATGCCACTGTTCATTCTGTGCTGTGTTGCTGCCAGCAGGGAGCAGGCTCTGGACGGATTCTATTCAAATGCTTTTCCTGTATGAGTGTTAGCAGTGAAAGCAACGATGGAGGCACCAATGTAAAGGGGATTGTGTGCTGAACAGGTCCAGCACCAGCTTTCAATCCTGGCTCTTCTGCTGTGGGAGCAGAGGCCAAACGTTCATGCTGTACTCACTGTGCTGCTAGGCAGCTGAGCGACACCACCTGAGAATTCGGATTCAAATGGACTTTTAGGTATGAAGCCGAGGAGAGACTGCAATGATGGTGACCCCGTTGCAAAGCTGCTTGTGTGCTGAAGAAGCAGAGCACTAGCTTTCCCTGCTGCTCCTTCTGCCGTGTGAGCAGATGCCACTGTTCATTCTGTGCTGTGTTGCTGCCAGCAGGGAGCAGGCTCTGGACTGATTCTATTCAAATGCTTTTCCTGTATGAGTGTTAGCAGTGAAAGCAACGATGGAGGCACCAATGTAAAGGGGATTGTGTGCTGAACAGGTCCAGCACCAGCTTTCAATCCTTGCTCTTCTGCTGTGGGAGCAGATGCCAAACGTTCGTGCAGTACTCACTGTGCTGCTGGGCAGCTGAGACCGCTTGAGAATTTGGATTCAAATGGACTTTTAGGTATGAAACCGAGGAGAGACTGCAATGATGGTGACCCCGTTGCAAAGCTGCTTGTGTGCTGAAGAAGCAGAGCACTAGCTTTCCCTGCTGCTCCTTCTGCCGTGTGAGCAGATGCCACTGTTCATTCTGTGCTGACTGTGTTGCTGCGCAGCAGAGAGCAGCCTCTGGACTGATTCCATTCAAATGCTTTTCCTGTATGAAAGTGAGCAGTGAAAGCAACGATGAATGCACCAATGTAAAAGGGATTGTGTGCTGAACAGGTCCAGCACCAGCTTTCAATCCTGGCTCTTCTGCTGTGGGAGCAGAGGCCAAACGTTCGTGCTGTACTAACTGTGCTGCTGGGCAGCTGAGAGACACCACCTGAGAATTTGGATTCAAATGGACTTTTAGGTATGAAACCGAGGAGAGACTGCAATGATGGTGACCCCGTTGCAAAGCTGCTTGTGTGCTGAAGAAGCAGAGCACTAGCTTTCCCTGCGGGTCCTTCTGCCGTGTGAGCAGATGCCACTGTTCATTCTGTGCTGTGTTGCTGCCAGCAGGGAGCAGGCTCTGGACGGATTCTATTCAAATGCTTTTCCTGTATGAGTGTTAGCAGTGAAAGCAACGATGGAGGCACCAATGTAAAGGGGATTGTGTGCTGAACAGGTCCAGCACCAGCTTTCAATCCTGGCTCTTCTGTTGTGGGAGCAGAGGCCAAACGTTCGTGCTGTACTCACTGTGCTGCTGGGCAGCTGAGCGACACCACCTGAGAATTCGGATTCAAATGGACTTTTAGGTATGAAGCCGAGGAGAGACTGCAATGATGGTGACCCCGTTGCAAAGCTGCTTGTGTGCTGAAGAAGCAGAGCACTAGCTTTCCCTGCTGCTCCTTCTGCCGTGTGAGCAGATGCCACTGTTCAGTCTGTGCTGACTGTGTTGCTGCGCAGCAGAGAGCAGCCTCTGGACTGATTCCATTCAAATGCTTTTCCTGTATGAAAGTGAGCAGTGAAAGCAACGATGGATGCACCAATGTAAAGGGGATTGTGTGCTGAACAGGTCCAGCACCAGCTTTCAATCCTGGCTCTTCTGCTGTGGGAGCAGATGCAAAACGTTCGTGCAGTACTCACTGTGCTGCTGGGCAGCTGAGACCGCTTGAGAATTTGGATTCAAATGGACTTTTAGGTATGAAACCGAGGAGAGACTGCAATGATGGTGACCCCGTTGCAAAGCTGCTTGTGTGCTGAAGAAGCAGAGCACTAGCTTTCCCTGCTGCTCCTTCTGCCGTGTGAGCAGATGCCACTGTTCATTCTGTGCTGACTGTGTTGCTGTGCAGCAGAGAGCAGCCTCTGGACTGATTCCATTCAAATGCTTTTCCTGTATGAATGTGAGCAGTGAAAGCAACGATGGAGGCACCAATGTAAAGGGGATTGTGTGCTGAACAGGTCCAGCACCAGCTTTCAATCCTGGCTCTTCTGCTGTGGGAGCAGAGGACAAACGTTCGTGCTGTACTCACTGTGCTGCTGGGCAGCTGAGAGACACCACCTGAGAATTTGGATTCAAATGGACTTTTAGGTATGAAACCGAGGAGAGACTGCAATGATGGTGACCCCGTTGCAAAGCTGCTTGTGCGCTGAAGAAGCAGAGCACTAGCTTTCCCTGCTGCTCCTTCTGCCGTGTGAGCAGATGCCACTGTTCATTCTGTGCTGACTGTGTTGCTGTGCAGCAGAGAGCAGCCTCTGGACTGATTCCATTCAAATGCTTTTCCTGTATGAAAGTGAGCAGTGAAAGCAACGATGAATGCACCAATGTAAAAGGGATTGTGTGCTGAACAGGTCCAGCACCAGCTGTCAATCCTGGCTCTTCTGCTGTGGGAGCAGAGGCCAAACGTTCGTGCTGTACTAACTGTGCTGCTGGGCAGCTGAGAGACACCACCTGAGAATTTGGATTCAAATGGACTTTTAGGTATGAACCCGAGGAGAGACTGCAATGATGGTGACCCCGTTGCAAAGCTGCTTGTGTGCTGAAGAAGCAGAGCACTAGCTTTCCCTGCTGCTCCTTCTGCCGTGTGAGCAGATGCCACTGTTCATTCTGTGCTGACTGTGTTGCTGCGCAGCAGAGAGCAGCCTCTGGACTGATTCCATTCAAATGCTTTTCCTGTATGAAAGTGAGCAGTGAAAGCAACGATGAATGCACCAATGTAAAAGGGATTGTGTGCTGAACAGGTCCAGCACCAGCTTTCAATCCTGGCTCTTCTGCTGTGGGAGCAGAGGCCAAACGTTCGTGCTGTACTCACTGTGCTGCTGGGCAGCTGAGAGACACCACCTGAGAATTTGGATTCAAATGGACTTTTAGGTATGAAACCGAGGAGAGACTGCAATGATGGTGACCCCGTTGCAAAGCTGCTTGTGTGCTGAAGAAGCAGAGCACTAGCTTTCCCTGCTGCTCCTTCTGCCGTGTGAGCAGATGCCACTCTTCATTCTGTGCTGTGTTGCTGCCAGCAGGGAGCAGGCTCTGGACGGATTCTATTCAAATGCTTTTCCTGTATGAGTGTTAGCAGTGAAAGCAACGATGGAGGCACCAATGTAAAGGGGATTGTGTGCTGAACAGGTCCAGCACCAGCTTTCAATCCTGGCTCTTCTGCTGTGGGAGCAGAGGCCAAACGTTCGTGCTGTACTCACTGTGCTGCTGGGCAGCTGAGCGACACCACCTGAGAATTCGGATTCAAATGGACTTTTAGGTATGAAGCCGAGGAGAGACTGCAATGATGGTGACCCCGTTGCAAAGCTGCTTGTGTGCTGAAGAAGCAGAGCACTAGCTTTCCCTGCTGCTCCTTCTGCCGTGTGAGCAGATGCCACTGTTCATTCTGTGCTGACTGTGTTCCTGCGCAGCAGAGAACAGGCTCTGGACTGATTCCATTCAAATGCTTTTCCTGTATGAAAGTGAGCAGTGAAAGCAACGATGGAGGCACCAATGTAAAGGTGATTGTGTGCTGAACAGGTCCAGCACCAGCTTTCAATCCTGGCTCTTCTGCTGTGGGAGCAGAGGACAAACGTTCGTGCTGTACTCACTGGCGGCTGGGCAGCTGAGAGACACCACCTGAGAATTTGGATTCAAATGGACTTTTAGGTATGAAACCGAGGAGAGACTGCAATGATGGTGACCCCGTTGCAAAGCTGCTTGTGTGCTGAAGAAGCAGAGCACTAGCTTTCCCTGCTGCTCCTTCTGCCGTGTGAGCAGATGCCACTGTTCATTCTGTGCTGACTGTGTTGCTGCGCAGCAGAGAGCAGCCTCTGGACTGATTCCATTCAAATGCTTTTCCTGTATGAAAGTGAGCAGTGAAAGCAACGATGAATGCACCAATGTAAAAGGGATTGTGTGCTGAACAGGTCCAGCACCAGCTTTCAATCCTGGCTCTTCTGCTGTGGGAGCAGAGGCCAAACGTTCGTGCTGTACTCACTGTGCTGCTGGGCAGCTGAGAGACACCACCTGAGAATTTGGATTCAAATGGACTTTTAGGTATGAAACCGAGGAGAGACTGCAATGATGGTGACCCCGTTGCAAAGCTGCTTGTGTGCTGAAGAAGCAGAGCACTAGCTTTCCCTGCTGCTCCTTCTGCCGTGTGAGCAGATGCCACTGTTCATTCTGTGCTGTGTTGCTGCCAGCAGGGAGCAGGCTCTGGACGGATTCTATTCAAATGCTTTTCCTGTATGAGTGTTAGCAGTGAAAGCAACGATGGAGGCACCAATGTAAAGGGGATTGTGTGCTGAACAGGTCCAGCACCAGCTTTCAATCCTGGCTCTTCTGTTGTGGGAGCAGAGGCCAAACGTTCGTGCTGTACTCACTGTGCTGCTGGGCAGCTGAGCGACACCACCTGAGAATTCGGATTCAAATGGACTTTTAGGTATGAAGCCGAGGAGAGACTGCAATGATGGTGACCCCGTTGCAAAGCTGCTTGTGTGCTGAAGAAGCAGAGCACTAGCTTTCCCTGCTGCTCCTTCTGCCGTGTGAGCAGATGCCACTGTTCAGTCTGTGCTGACTGTGTTGCTGCGCAGCAGAGAGCAGCCTCTGGACTGATTCCATTCAAATGCTTTTCCTGTATGAAAGTGAGCAGTGAAAGCAAGGATGGATGCACCAATGTAAAAGGGATTGTGTGCTGAACAGGTCCAGCACCAGCTTTCAATCCTTGCTCTTCTGCTGTGGGAGCAGATGCCAAACGTTCGTGCTGTACTCACTGTGCTGCTGGGCAGCTGAGACCGCTTGAGAATTTGGATTCAAAAGGACTTTTAGGTATGAAGCCGAGGAGAGACTGCAATGATGGTGACCCCGTTGCAAAGCTGCTTGTGTGCTGAAGAAGCAGAGCACTAGCTTTCCCTGCTGCTCCTTCTGCCGTGTGAGCAGATGCCACTGTTCATTCTGTGCTGACTGTGCTGCTGCTCATCAGAGAGCAGCCTCTGGACTGATTCCATTCAAATGCTTTTCCTGTATGAAAGTGAGCAGTGAAAGCAACGATGGAGGCACCAATGTAAAGGGGATTGTGTGCTGAACAGGTCCAGCACCAGCTTTCAATCCTGGCTCTTCTGCTGTGGGAGCAGAGGCCAAACGTTCGTGCTGTACTAACTGTGCTGCTGGGCAGCTGAGAGACACCACCTGAGAATCTGGATTCAAATGGACTTTTAGGTATGAAACCGAGGAGAGACTGCAATGATGGTGACCCCGTTGCAAAGCTGCTTGTGTGCTGAAGAAGCAGAGCACTAGCTTTCCCTGCTGCTCCTTCTGCCGTGTGAGCAGATGCCACTGTTCATTCTGTGCTGACTGTGTTGCTGCGCAGCAGAGAGCAGCCTCTGGACTGATTCCATTCAAATGCTTTTCCTGTATGAAAGTGAGCAGTGAAAGCAACGATGAATGCACCAATGTAAAAGGGATTGTGTGCTGAACAGGTCCAGCACCAGCTTTCAATCCTGGCTCTTCTGCTGTGGGAGCAGAGGCCAAACGTTCGTGCTGTACTAACTGTGCTGCTGGGCAGCTGAGAGGCACCACCTGAGAATTTGGATTCAAATGGACTTTTAGGTATGAAACCGAGGAGAGACTGCAATGATGGTGACCCCGTTGCAAAGCTGCTTGTGTGCTGAAGAAGCAGAGCACTAGCTTTCCCTGCTGCTCCTTCTGCCGTGTGAGCAGATGCCACTGTTCATTCTGTGCTGTGTTGCTGCCAGCAGGGAGCAGGCTCTGGACGGATTCTATTCAAATGCTTTTCCTGTATGAGTGTTAGCAGTGAAAGCAACGATGGAGGCACCAATGTAAAGGGGATTGTGTGCTGAACAGGTCCAGCACCAGCTTTCTATCCTGGCTCTTCTGTTGTGGGAGCAGAGGCCAAACGTTCGTGCTGTACTCACTGTGCTGCTGGGCAGCTGAGCGACACCACCTGAGAATTCGGATTCAAATGGACTTTTAGGTATGACGCCGAGGAGAGACTGCAATGATGGTGACCCCGTTGCAAAGCTGCTTGTGTGCTGAAGAAGCAGAGCACTAGCTTTCCCTGCTGCTCCTTCTGCCGTGTGAGCAGATGCCACTGTTCAGTCTGTGCTGACTGTGTTGCTGCGCAGCAGAGAGCAGCCTCTGGACTGATTCCATTCAAATGCTTTTCCTGTATGAAAGTGAGCAGTGAAAGCAAGGATGGATGCACCAATGTAAAAGGGATTGTGTGCTGAACAGGTCCAGCACCAGCTTTCAATCCTTGCTCTTCTGCTGTGGGAGCAGATGCCAAACGTTCGTGCTGTACTCACTGTGCTGCTGGGCAGCTGAGACCGCTTGAGAATTTGGATTCAAAAGGACTTTTAGGTATGAAGCCGAGGAGAGACTGCAATGATGGTGACCCCGTTGCAAAGCTGCTTGTGTGCTGAAGAAGCAGAGCACTAGCTTTCCCTGCTGCTCCTTCTGCCGTGTGAGCAGATGCCACTGTTCATTCTGTGCTGACTGTGCTGCTGCTCATCAGAGAGCAGCCTCTGGACTGATTCCATTCAAATGCTTTTCCTGTATGAAAGTGAGCAGTGAAAGCAACGATGGAGGCACCAATGTAAAGGGGATTGTGTGCTGAACAGGTCCAGCACCAGCTTTCAATCCTGGCTCTTCTGCTGTGGGAGCAGAGGCCAAACGTTCGTGCTGTACTAACTGTGCTGCTGGGCAGCTGAGAGACACCACCTGAGAATCTGGATTCAAATGGACTTTTAGGTATGAAACCGAGGAGAGACTGCAATGATGGTGACCCCGTTGCAAAGCTGCTTGTGTGCTGAAGAAGCAGAGCACTAGCTTTCCCTGCTGCTCCTTCTGCCGTGTGAGCAGATGCCACTGATCATTCTGTGCTGACTGTGCTGCTGCGCAGCAGAGAGCAGCCTCTGGACTGATTCCATTCAAATGCTTTTCCTGTATGAGTGTTAGCAGTGAAAGCAACGATGGAGGCGCCAATGTAAAGGGGATTGTGTGCTGAACAGGTCCAGCACCAGCTTTCAATCCTGGCTCTTCTGCTGTGGGAGCAGAGGCCAAACGTTCGTACTGTACTAACTGTGCTGCTGGGCAGCTGAGAGACACCACCTGAGAATTTGGATTCAAATGGACTTTTAGGTATGAAACCGAGGAGAGACTGCAATGATGGTGACCCCGTTGCAAAGCTGCTTGTGTGCTGAAGAAGCAGAGCACTAGCTTTCCCTGCTGCTCCTTCTGCCGTGTGAGCAGATGCCACTGTTCATTCTGTGCTGACTGTGTTGCTCCGCAGCAGGGAGCAGCCTCTAGACTGATTCCATTCAAATGCTTTTCCTGTATGAATGTGAGCAGTGAAAGCAACGATGAATGCACCAAAGTAAAAGGGATTGTGTGCTGAACAGGTCCAGCACCAGCTTTCAATCCTGTCTCTTCTGCTGTGGGAGCAGAGGCCAAACGTTCGTGCTGTACTAACTGTGCTCCTGGGCAGCTGAGAGACACCACCTGAGAATTTGGATTCAAATGGACTTTTAGGTATGAACCCGAGGAGAGACTGCAATGATGGTGACCCCGTTGCAAAGCTGCTTGTGTGCTGAAGAAGCAGAGCACTAGCTTTCCCTGCTGCTCCTTCTGCCGTGTGAGCAGATGCCACTGTTCATTCTGTGCTGTGTTGCTGCCAGCAGGGAGCAGGCTCTGGACGGATTCTATTCAAATGCTTTTCCTGTATGAGTGTTAGCAGTGAAAGCAACGATGGAGGCACCAATGTAAAGGGGATTGTGTGCTGAACAGGTCCAGCACCAGCTTTCAATCCTGGCTCTTCTGCTGTGGGAGCAGAGACCAAACGTTCGTGCTGTACTCACTGTGCCGCTGTGTAGCTGTGCGACACCACCTGAGAATTCGGATTCAAATGGACTTTTAGGTATGAAGCCGAGGAGAGACTGCAATGATGGTGACCCCGTTGCAAAGCTGCTTGTGGGCTGAAGAAGCAGAGCACTAGCTTTCCCTGCTGCTCCTTCTGCCGTGTGAGCAGATGCCACTCTTCATTCTGTGCTGACTGTGTTGCTGCGCAGCAGAGAGCAGGCTCTGGACTGATTCCATTCAAATGGTTTTCCTGTATGAATGTGAGCAGTGAAAGCAACGATGGAGGCACCAATGTAAAGGTGATTGTGTGCTGAACAGGTCCAGCACCAGCTTTCAATCCTGGCTCTTCTGCTGTGGGAGCAGAGGCCAAACGTTCGTGCTGTACTAACTGTGCTGCTGGGCAGCTGAGAGACACCACCTGAGAATTTGGATTCAAATGGACTTTTAGGTATGAACCCGAGGAGAGACTGCAATGATGGTGACCCCGTTGCAAAGCTGCTTGTGTGCTGAAGAAGCAGAGCACTAGCTTTCCCTGCTGCTCCTTCTGCCGTGTGAGCAGATGCCACTGTTCATTCTGTGCTGACTGTGTTGCTGCGCAGCAGAGAGCAGCCTCTGGACTGATTCCATTCAAATGCTTTTCCTGTATGAAAGTGAGCAGTGAAAGCAACGATGAATGCACCAATGTAAAAGGGATTGTGTGCTGAACAGGTCCAGCACCAGCTTTCAATCCTGGCTCTTCTGCTGTGGGAGCAGAGGCCAAACGTTCGTGCTGTACTAACTGTGCTGCTGGGCAGCTGAGAGACACCACCTGAGAATTTGGATTCAAATGGACTTTTAGGTATGAACCCGAGGAGAGACTGCAATGATGGTGACCCCGTTGCAAAGCTGCTTGTGTGCTGAAGAAGCAGAGCACTAGCTTTCCCTGCTGCTCCTTCTGCCGTGTGAGCAGATGCCACTCTTCATTCTGTGCTGTGTTGCTGCCAGCAGGGAGCAGGCTCTGGACGGATTCTATTCAAATGCTTTTCCTGTATGAGTGTTAGCAGTGAAAGCAACGATGGAGGCACCAATGTAAAGGGGATTGTGTGCTGAACAGGTCCAGCACCAGCTTTCAATCCTGGCTCTTCTGCTGTGGGAGCAGAGACCAAACGTTCGTGCTGTACTCACTGTGCTGCTGGGCAGCTGAGCGACACCACCTGAGAATTCGGATTCAAATGGACTTTTAGGTATGAAGCCGAGGAGAGACTGCAATGATGGTGACCCCGTTGCAAAGCTGCTTGTCTGCTGAAGAAGCAGAGCACTAGCTTTCCCTGCTGCTCCTTCTGCCGTGTGAGCAGATGCCACTCTTCATTCTGTGCTGACTGTGTTGCTGCGCAGCAGAGAGCAGGCTCTGGACTGATTCCATTCAAATGCTTTTCCTGTATGAAAGTGAGCAGTGAAAGCAACGATGGAGGCACCAATGTAAAGGGGATTGTGTGCTGAACAGGTCCAGCACCAGCTTTCAATCCTGGCTCTTCTGCTGTGGGAGCAGAGGCCAAACGTTCGTGCTGTACTCACTGGCGGCTGGGCAGCTGAGAGACACCACCTGAGAATTCGGATTCAAATGGACTTTTAGGTATGAAACCGAGGAGAGACTGCAATGATGGTGACCCCGTTGCAAAGCTGCTTGTGTGCTGAAGAAGCAGAGCACTAGCTTTCCCTGCTGCTCCTTCTGCCGTGTGAGCAGATGCCACTGTTCATTCTGTGCTGACTGTGTTGCTGCGCAGCAGAGAGCAGCCTCTGGACTGATTCCATTCAAATGCTTTTCCTGTATGAAAGTGAGCAGTGAAAGCAACGATGAATGCACCAATGTAAAAGGGATTGTGTGCTGAACAGGTCCAGCACCAGCTTTCAATCCTGGCTCTTCTGCTGTGGGAGCAGAGGCCAAACGTTCGTGCTGTACTAACTGTGCTGCTGGGCAGCTGAGAGGCACCACCTGAGAATTTGGATTCAAATGGACTTTTAGGTATGAAACCGAGGAGAGACTGCAATGATGGTGACCCCGTTGCAAAGCTGCTTGTGTGCTGAAGAAGCAGAGCACTAGCTTTCCCTGCTGCTCCTTCTGCCGTGTGAGCAGATGCCACTGTTCATTCTGTGCTGTGTTGCTGCCAGCAGGGAGCAGGCTCTGGACGGATTCCATTCAAATGCTTTTCCTGTATGAGTGTTAGCAGTGAAAGCAACGATGGAGGCACCAATGTAAAGGGGATTGTGTGCTGAACAGGTCCAGCACCAGCTTTCAATCCTGTCTCTTCTGCTGTGGGAGCAGAGGCCAAACGTTCGTGCTGTACTCACTGTGCTGCTGGGCAGCTGAGCGACACCACCTGAGAATTCGGATTCAAATGGACTTTTAGGTATGAAGCCGAGGAGAGACTGCAATGATGGTGACCCCGTTGCAAAGCTGCTTGTGTGCTGAAGAAGCAGAGCACTAGCTTTCCCTGCTGCTCCTTCTGCCGTGTGAGCAGATGCCACTGTTCATTCTGTGCTGACTGTGTTCCTGCGCAGCAGAGAGCAGCCTCTGGACTGATTCCATTCAAATGCTTTTCCTGTATGAAAGTGAGCAGTGAAAGCAACGATGAATGCACCAATGTAAAAGGGATTGTGTGCTGAACAGGTCCAGCACCAGCTTTCAATCCTGGCTCTTCTGCTGTGGGAGCAGAGGCCAAACGTTCGTGCTGTACTCACTGTGCTGCTGGGCAGCTGAGAGACACCACCTGAGAATTCGGATTCAAAAGGACTTTTAGGTATGAAGCCGAGGAGAGACTGCAATGATGGTGACCCCGTTGCAAAGCTGCTTGTGTGCTGAAGAAGCAGAGCACTAGCTTTCCCTGCTGCTCTTCTGCCGTGTGAGCAGATGCCACTGTTCATTCTGTGCTGTGTTGCTGCCAGCAGGGAGCAGGCTCTGGACGGATTCTATTCAAATGCTTTTCCTGTATGAGTGTTAGCAGTGAAAGCAACGATGGAGGCACCAATGTAAAGGGGATTGTGTGCTGAATAGGTCCAGCACCAGCTTTCAATCCTGGCTCTTCTGCTGTGGGAGCAGAGGCCAAACGTTCGTGCTGTACTCACTGTGCTGCTAGGCAGCTGAGCGACACCACCTGAGAATTCGGATTCAAATGGACTTTTAGGTATGAAACCGAGGAGAGACTGCAATGATGGTGACCCCGTTGCAAAGCTGCTTGTGTGCTGAAGAAGCAGAGCACTAGCTTTCCCTGCTGCTCCTTCTGCCGTGTGAGCAGATGCCACTGTTCATTCTGTGCTGACTGTGTTGCTGCGCAGCAGAGAGCAGCCTCTGGACTGATTCCATTCAAATGCTTTTCCTGTATGAATGTGAGCAGTGAAAGCAACGATGGAGGCACCAATGTAAAGGGGATTGTGTGCTGAACAGGTCCAGCACCAGCTTTCAATCCTGGCTCTTCTGCTGTGGGAGCAGAGGACAAACGTTCATGCTGTACTGACTGTGCTGCTGGGCAGCTGAGAGACACCACCTGAGAATTTGGATTCAAATGGACTTTTAGGTATGAAGCCGAGGAGAGACTGCAATGATGGTGACCCCGTTGCAAAGCTGCTTGTGTGCTGAAGAAGCAGAGCACTAGCTTTCCCTGCTGCTCCTTCTGCCGTGTGAGCAGATGCCACTGTTCATTCTGTGCTGTGTTGCTGCGCAGCAGAGAGCAGCCTCTGGACTGATTCCATTCAAATGCTTTTCCTGTATGAAAGTGAGCAGTGAAAGCAACGATGAATGCACCAATGTAAAAGGGATTGTGTGCTGAACAGGTCCAGCACCAGCTTTCAATCCTGGCTCTTCTGCTGTGGGAGCAGATGCCAAACGTTCGTGCAGTACTCACTGTGCTGCTGGGCAGCTGAGACCGCTTGAGAATTTGGATTCAAATGGACTTTTAGGTATGAAACCGAGGAGAGACTGCAATGATGGTGACCCCGTTGCAAAGCAGCTTGTGTGCTGAAGAGGCAGAGCACTAGCTTTCCCTGCTGGTCCTTCTGCCCTTGAGCAGATGCTACTGTTCATTCTGTGCTGACTGTGTTGCTGCGCAGCAGAGAGCAGCCTCTGGACTGATTCCAGTCAAATGCTTTTCCTGTATGAAAGTGAGCAGTGAAAGCAACGATGAATGCACCAATGTAAAAGGGATTGTGTGCTGAACAGGTCCAGCACCAGCTTTCAATCCTGGCTCTTCTGCTGTGGGAGCAGATGCCAAACGTTCGTGCAGTACTCACTGTGCTGCTGGGCAGCTGAGACCGCTTGAGAATTTGGATTCAAATGGACTTTTAGGTATGAAACCGAGGAGAGACTGCAATGATGGTGACCCCGTTGCAAAGCAGCTTGTGTGCTGAAGAGGCAGAGCACTAGCTTTCCCTGCTGGTCCTTCTGCCCTTGAGCAGATGCTACTGTTCATTCTGTGCTGACTGTGTTGCTGCGCAGCAGAGAGCAGCCTCTGGACTGATTCCAGTCAAATGCTTTTCTTGTATGAAAGTGAGCAGTGAATGCAACGATGAATGCACCAATGTAAAAGGGATTGTGTGCTGAACAGGTCCAGCACCAGCTTTCAATCCTGGCTCTTCTGCTGTGGGAGCAGAGGCCAAACGTTCGTGCTGTACTCACTGTGCTGCTGGGCAGCTGAGAGACACCACCTGAGAATTTGGATTCAAATGGACTTTTAGGTATGAAACCGAGGAGAGACTGCAATGATGGTGACCCCGTTGCAAAGCTGCTTGTGTGCTGAAGAAGCAGAGCACTAGCTTTCCCTGCTGCTCCTTCTGCCGTGTGAGCAGATGCCACTGTTCATTCTGTGCTGACTGTGTTGCTGCGCAGCAGAGAGCAGCCTCTGGACTGATTCCATTCAAATGCTTTTCCTGTATGAAAGTGAGCAGTGAAAGCAACGATGAATGCACCAATGTAAAAGGGATTGTGTGCTGAACAGGTCCAGCACCAGCTTTCAATCCTGGCTCTTCTGCTATGGGAGCAGAGGCCAAACGTTCTTGCTGTACTAACTGTGCTGCTGGGCAGCTGAGAGACACCACCTGAGAATTTGGATTCAAATGGACTTTTAGGTATGAAACCGAGGAGAGACTGCAATGATGGTGACCCCGTTGCAAAGCTGCTTGTGTGCTGAAGAAGCAGAGCACTAGCTTTCCCTGCTGCTCCTTCTGCTGTGTGAGCAGATGCCACTGTTCATTCTGTGCTGACTGTGTTGCTGCGCAGCAGAGAGCAGCCTCTGGACTGATTCCATTCAAATGCTTTTACTGTATGAGTGTGAGCAGTGAAAGCAACGATGGAGGCACCAATGTAAAGGTGATTGTTTGCTGAACAGGTCCAGCACCAGCTTTCAATCCTGGCTCTTCTGCTGTGGGAGCAGAGGCCAAACGTTCGTGCTGTACTAACTGTGCTGCTGGGCAGCTGAGAGACACCACCTGAGAATTTGGATTCAAATGGACTTTTAGGTATGAACCCGAGGAGAGACTGCAATGATGGTGACCCCTTTGCAAAGCTGCTTGTGTGCTGAAGAAGCAGAGCACTAGCTTTCCCTGCTGCTCCTTCTGCCGTGTGAGCAGATGCCACTGTTCATTCTGTGCTGACTGTGTTGCTGCGCAGCAGAGAGCAGGCTCTGGACTGATTCCATTCAAATGCTTTTCCTGTATGAAAGTGAGCAGTGAAAGCAACGATGGAGGCACCAATGTAAAGGGGATTGTGTGCTGAACAGGTCCAGCACCAGCTTTCAATCCTGTCTCTTCTGCTGTGGGAGCAGATGCCAAACGTTCGTGCTGTACTCACTGTGCTGCTGGGCAGCTGAGCGACACCACCTGAGAATTCGGATTCAAATGGACTTTTAGGTATGAAGCCGAGGAGAGACTGCAATGATGGTGACCCCGTTGCAAAGCTGCGTGTGTGCTGAAGAAGCAGAGCACTAGCTTTCCCTGCGGCTCCTTCTGCCGTGTGAGCAGATGCCACTCTTCATTCTGTGCTGACTGTGTTGCTGCGCAGCAGAGAGCAGCCTCTGGACTGATTCCATTCAAATGCTTTTCCTGTATGAATGTGAGCAGTGAAAGCAACGATGGATGCACCAATGTAAAGGGGATTGTGTGCTGAACAGGTCCAGCACCAGCTTTCAATCCTTGCTCTTCTGCTGTGGGAGCAGTTGCCAAACGTTCGTGCTGTACTCACTGTGCTGCTGGGCAGCTGAGAGACACCACCTGAGAATTTGGATTCAAATGGACTTTTAGGTATGAAACCGAGGAGAGACTGCAATGATGGTGACCCCGTTGCAAAGCTGCTTGTGTGCTGAAGAAGCAGAGCACTAGCTTTCCCTGCTGCTCCTTCTGCCGTGCGAGCAGATGCCACTGTTCATTCTGTGCTGTGTTGCTGCCAGCAGGCAGCAGGCTCTGGACTGATTCTATTCAAATGCTTTTCCTGTATGAGTGTTAGCAGTGAAAGCAACGATGGAGGCACCAATGTAAAGGGGATTGTGTGCTGAACAGGTCCAGCACCAGCTTTCAATCCTGGCTCTTCTGCTGTGGGAGCAGAGGCCAAACGTTCGTGCTGTACTCACTGTGCTGCTGGGCAGCTGATCGACACCACCTGAGAATTCGGATTCAAATGGACTTTTAGGTATGAACCCGAGGAGAGACTGCAATGATGGTGACCCCGTTGCAAAGCTGCGTGTGTGCTGAAGAAGCAGAGCACTAGCTTTCCCTGCTGGTCCTTCTGCCGTGTGAGCAGATGCCACTGTTCATTCTGTGCTGACTGTGTTGCTGCGCAGCAGAGAGCAGCCTCTGGACTGATTCCATTCAAATGCTTTTCCTGTATGAAAGTGAGCAGTGAAAGCAACGATGGAGGCACCAATGTAAAGGTGATTGTGTGCTGAACAGGTCCAGCACCAGCTTTCAATCCTGCCTCTTCTGCTGTGGGAGCAGAGGCCAAACGTTCGTGCTGTACTAACTGTGCTGCTGGGCAGCTGAGAGAGACCACCTGAGAATTTGGATTCAAATGGACTTTTAGGTATGAAACCGAGGAGAGACTGCAATGATGGTGACCCCGTTGCAAAGCTGCTTGTGTGCTGAAGAAGCAGAGCACTAGCATTCCCTGCTGCTCCTTCTGCCGTGTGAGCAGATGCCACTGTTCATTCTGTGCTGTGTTGCTGCCAGCAGGGAGCAGGCTCTGGACGGATTCTATTCAAATGCTTTTCCGGTATGAGTGTTAGCAGTGAAAGCAACGATGGATGCACCAATGTAAAGGGGATTGTGTGCTGAACAGGTCCAGCACCAGCTTTCAATCCTTGCTCTTCTGCTGTGGGAGCAGATGCCAAACGTTCGTGCTGTACTCACTGTGCTGCTGGGCAGCTGAGAGACACCACCTGAGAATTTGGATTCAAATGGACTTTTAGGTAGGAAACCGAGGAGAGACTGCAATGATGGTGACCCCGTTGCAAAGCTTCTTGTGTGCTGAAGAGACACAGCACTAGCTTTCCCTGCGGGTCCTTCTGCCGTGTGAGCAGATGCCACTGTTCATTCTGTGCTGTGTTGCTGCGCAGCAGGGAGCAGGCTCTGGACGGATTCTATTCAAATGCTTTTCCTGTACGAGTGTTAGCAGTGAAAGCAACGATGGATGCACCAATGTAAAGGGGATTGTGTGCTGAACAGGTCCAGCACCAGCTTTCAATCCTAGCTCTTCTGCTGTGGGAGCAGATGCCAAACGTTCGTGCTGTACTCACTGTGCTGCTGGGCAGCTGAGACCGCTTTAGAATTTGGATTCAAATGGACTTTTAGGTATGAAACCGAGGAGAGACTGAAATGATGGTGACCCCGTTGCAAAGCTGCTTGTGTGCTGAAGAAGCAGAGCACTAGCTTTCCCTGCTGCTCCTTCTGCCGTGTGAGCAGATGCCACTGTTCATTCTGTGCTGACTGTGTTGCTGCGCAGCAGAGAGCAGCCTCTGGACTGATTCCATTCAAATGCTTTTCCTGTATGAAAGTGAGCAGTGAAAGCAACGATGAATGCACCAATGTAAAAGGGATTGTGTGCTGAACAGGTCCAGCACCAGCTTTCAATCCTGGCTCTTCTGCTGTGGGAGCAGAGGCCAAACGTTCGTGCTGTACTCACTGTGCTGCTGGGCAGCTGAGAGACACCACCTGAGAATTTGGATTCAAATGGACTTTTAGGTATGAAACCGAGGAGAGACTGCAATGATGGTGACCCCGTTGCAAAGCTGCTTGTGTGCTGAAGAAGCAGAGCACTAGCTTTCCCTGCTGCTCCTTCTGCCGTGTGAGCAGATGCCACTGTTCATTCTGTGCTGACTGTGTTGCTGCGCAGCAGAGAGCAGCCTCTGGACTGATTCCATTCAAATGCTTTTCCTGTATGAATGTGAGCAGAGAAAGCAACGATGGAGGCACCAATGTAAAGGTGATTGTGTGCTGAACAGGTCCAGCACCAGCTTTCAATCCTGGCTCTTCTGCTGTGGGAGCATAGGCCAAACGTTCGTGCTGTACTAACTGTGCTGCTGGGCAGCTGAGAGACACCACCTGAGAATTTGGATTCAAATGGACTTTTAGGTAGGAAACCGAGGAGAGACTGCAATGATGGTGACCTTGTTGCAAAGCTTCTTGTGTGCTGAAGAAGCAGAGCACTAGCTTTCCCTGCTGCTCCTTCTGCCGTGTGAGCAGATGCCACTGTTCATTCTGTGCTGACTGTGTTGCTGCGCTAGGGAGCAGCCTCTGGACTGATTCCATTCAAATGCTTTTCCTGTATGAAAGTGAGCAGTGAAAGCAACGATGAATGCACCAATGTAAAAGGGATTGTGTGCTGAACAGGTCCAGCATCAGCTTTCAATCCTGGCTCTTCTGCTGTGGGAGCAGAGGCCAAACGTTCGTGCTGTACTAACTGTGCTGCTGGGCAGCTGAGAGACACCACCTGAGAATTTGGATTCAAACGGACTTTTAGGTATGAAACCGAGGAGAGACTGCAATGATGGTGACCCCGTTGCAAAGCTTCTTGTGTGCTGAAGAGACACAGCACTAGCTTTCCCTGCTGGTCCTTCTGCCGTGTGAGCAGATGCCACTGTTCATTCTGAGCTGTGTTGCTGCCAGCAGGGAGCAGGCTCTGGACTGATTCTATTCAAATGCTTTTCCTGTACGAGTGTTAGCAGTGAAAGCAACGATGGATGCACCAATGTAAAGGGGATTGTGTGCTGAACAGGTCCAGCACCAGCTTTCAATCCTTGCTCTTCTGCTGTGGGAGCAGATGCCAAACGTTCGTGCTGTACTCACTGTGCTGCTGGGCAGCTGAGACCGCTTGAGAATTTGGATTCAAATGGACTTTTAGGTATGAAACCGAGGAGAGACTGCAATGATGGTGACCCCGTTGCAAAGCTGCTTGTGTGCTGAAGAAGCAGAGCACTAGCTTTCCCTGCTGCTCCTTCTGCCGTGTGAGCAGATGCCACTGTTCATTCTGTGCTGACTGTGTTCCTGCGCAGCAGAGAGCAGCCTCTGGACTGATTCTATTCAAATGCTTTTCCTGTACGAGTGTTAGCAGTGAAAGCAACGATGGATGCACCAATGTAAAGGGGATTGTGTGCTGAACAGGTCCAGCACCAGCTTTCAATCCTTGCTCTTCTGCTGTGGGAGCAGATGCCAAACGTTCGTGCAGTACTCACTGTGCTGCTGGGCAGCTGAGAGACACCACCTGAGAATTTGGATTCAAATGGACTTTTAGGTATGAAGCCGAGGAGAGACTGCAATGATGGTGACCCCGTTGCAAAGCTGCTTGTGTGCTGAAGAAGCAGAGCACTAGCTTTCCCTGCTGCTCCTTCTGCCGTGTGAGCAGATGCCACTGTTCATTCTGTGCTGTGTTGCTGCCAGCAGGGAGCAGGCTCTGGACGGATTCTATTCAAATGCTTTTCCTGTATGAGTGTTAGCAGTGAAAGCAACGATGGAGGCACCAATGTAAAGGGGATTGTGTGCTGAACAGGTCCAGCACCAGCTTTCAATCCTGGCTCTTCTGCTGTGGGAGCAGAGGCCAAACGTTCGTGCTGTACTCACTGTGCTGCTAGGCAGCTGAGCGACACCACCTGAGAATTCGGATTCAAATGGACTTTTAGGTATGAAGCCGAGGAGAGACTGCAATGATGGTGACCCCGTTGCAAAGCTGCTTGTGTGCTGAAGAAGTAGAGCACTAGCTTTCCCTGCTGCTCCTTCTGCCGTGTGAGCAGATGCCACTGTTCATTCTGTGCTGACTGTGTTGCTGCGCAGCAGAGAGCAGCCTCTGGACTGATTCCATTCAAATGCTTTTCCTGTATGAATGTGAGCAGTGAAAGCAACGATGGAGGCACCAATGTAAAGGGGATTGTGTGCTGAACAGGTCCAGCACCAGCTTTCAATCCTGGCTCTTCTGCTGTGGGAGCAGAGGCCAAACGTTCGTGCTGTACTAACTGTGCTGCTGGGCAGCTGAGAGACACCACCTGAGAATTTGGATTCAAATGGACTTTTAGGTATGAACCCGAGGAGAGACTGCAATGATGGTGACCCCGTTGCAAAGCTGCTTGTGTGCTGAAGAAGCAGAGCACTAGCTTTCCCTGCTGCTCCTTCTGCCGTGTGAGCAGATGCCACTGTTCATTCTGTGCTGACTGTGTTGCTGCGCAGCAGAGAGCAGCCTCTGGACTGATTCCATTCAAATGCTTTTCCTGTATGAAAGTGAGCAGTGAAAGCAACGATGAATGCACCAATGTAAAAGGGATTGTGTGCTGAACAGGTCCAGCACCAGCTTTCAATCCTGGCTCTTCTGCTGTGGGAGCAGAGGCCAAACGTTCGTGCTGTACTAACTGTGCTGCTGGGCGGCTGAGAGACACCTCCTGAGAATTTGGATTCAAATGGACTTTTAGGTATGAAACCGAGGAGAGACTGCAATGATGGTGACCCCGTTGCAAAGCTGCTTGTGTGCTGAAGAAGCAGAGCACTAGCTTTCCCTGCTGCTCCTTCTGCCGTGTGAGCAGATGCCACTGTTCATTCTGTGCTGACTGTGTTGCTGCGCAGCAGAGAGCAGCCTCTGGACTGATTCCATTCAAATGCTTTTCCTGTACGAGTGTTAGCAGTGAAAGCAACGATGGATGCACCAATGTAAAGGGGATTGTGTGCTGAAAAGGTCCAGCACCAGCTTTCAATCCTTGCTCTTCTGCTGTGGGAGCAGATGCCAAACGTTCGTGCAGTACTCACTGTGCTGCTGGGCAGCTGAGACCGCTTGAGAATTTGGATTCAAATGGACTTTTAGGTATGAAACCGAGGAGAGACTGCAATGACGGTGACCCCGTTGCAAAGCAGCTTGTGTGCTGAAGAAGCAGAGCACTAGCTTTCCCTGCTGGTCCTTTTGCCCTTGAGCAGATGCCACTGTTCATTCTGTGCTGACTGTGTTGCTGCGCAGCAGAGAGCAGCCTCTGGACTGATTCCATTCAAATGCTTTTCTTGTATGAAAGTGAGCAGTGAAAGCAACGATGAATGCACCAATGTAAAAGGGATTGTGTGCTGAACAGGTCCAGCACCAGCTTTCAATCCTGGCTCTTCTGCTGTGGGAGCAGAGGCCAAACGTTCGTGCAGTACTCACTGTGCTGCTGGGCAGCTGAGACCGCTTGAGAATTTGGATTCAAATGGACTTTTAGGTATGAAACCGAGGAGAGACTGCAATGATGGTGACCCCGTTGCAAAGCTGCTTGTGTGCTGAAGAAGCAGAGCACTAGCTTTCCCTGCTGCTCCTTCTGCCGTGTGAGCAGATGCCACTGTTCATTCTGTGCTGTGTTGCTGCCAGCAGGGAGCAGGCTCTGGACGGATTCTATTCAAATGCTTTTCCTGTATGAGTGTTAGCAGTGAAAGCAACGATGGAGGCACCAATGTAAAGGGGATTGTGTGCTGAACAGGTCCAGCACCAGCTTTCAATCCTGGCTCTTCTGCTGTGGGAGCAGAGGCCAAACGTTCGTGCTGTACTCACTGTGCTGCTAGGCAGCTGAGCGACACCACCTGAGAATTCGGATTCAAATGGACTTTTAGGTATGAAGCCGAGGAGAGACTGCAATGATGGTGACCCCGTTGCAAAGCTGCTTGTGTGCTGAAGAAGTAGAGCACTAGCTTTCCCTGCTGCTCCTTCTGCCGTGTGAGCAGATGCCACTGTTCATTCTGTGCTGACTGTGTTGCTGCGCAGCAGAGAGCAGCCTCTGGACTGATTCCATTCAAATGCTTTTCCTGTATGAATGTGAGCAGTGAAAGCAACGATGGAGGCACCAATGTAAAGGTGATTGTGTGCTGAACAGGTCCAGCACCAGCTTTCAATCCTGGCTCTTCTGCTGTGGGAGCAGAGGCCAAACGTTCGTGCTGTACTAACTGTGCTGCTGGGCAGCTGAGAGACACCACCTGAGAATTTGGATTCAAATGGACTTTTAGGTATGAACCCGAGGAGAGACTGCAATGATGGTGACCCCGTTGCAAAGCTGCTTGTGTGCTGAAGAAGCAGAGCACTAGCTTTCCCTGCTGCTCCTTCTGCCGTGTGAGCAGATGCCACTGTTCATTCTGTGCTGACTGTGTTGCTGCACAGCAGAGAGCAGCCTCTGGACTGATTCCATTCAAATGCTTTTCCTGTATGAAAGTGAGCAGTGAAAGCAACGATGAATGCACCAATGTAAAAGGGATTGTGTGCTGAACAGGTCCAGCACCAGCTTTCAATCCTGGCTCTTCTGCTGTGGGAGCAGAGGCCAAACGTTCGTGCTGTACTAACTGTGCTGCTGGGCGGCTGAGAGACACCTCCTGAGAATTTGGATTCAAATGGACTTTTAGGTATGAAACCGAGGAGAGACTGCAATGATGGTGACCCCGTTGCAAAGCTGCTTGTGTGCTGAAGAAGCAGAGCACTAGCTTTCCCTGCTGCTCCTTCTGCCGTGTGAGCAGATGCCACTGTTCATTCTGTGCTGACTGTGTTGCTGCGCAGCAGAGAGCAGCCTCTGGACTGATTCCATTCAAATGCTTTTCCTGTACGAGTGTTAGCAGTGAAAGCAACGATGGATGCACCAATGTAAAGGGGATTGTGTGCTGAACAGGTCCAGCACCAGCTTTCAATCCTTGCTCTTCTGCTGTGGGAGCAGATGCCAAACGTTCGTGCTGTACTCACTGTGCTGCTGGGCAGCTGAGACCGCTTGAGAATTTGGATTCAAATGGACCTTAGGTATGAAACCGAGGAGAGACTGCAATGATGGTGACCCCGTTGCAAAGCAGCTTGTGTGCTGAAGAGGCAGAGCACTAGCTTTCCCTGCTGGTCCTTCTGCCCTTGAGCAGATGCTACTTTTCATTCTGTGCTGACTGTGTTGCTGCGCAGCAGAGAGCAGCCTCTGGACTGATTCCATTCAAATGCTTCTCTTGTATGAAAGTGAGCAGTGAAAGCAACGATGGAGGCACCAATGTAAAGGGGATTGTGTGCTGAACAGGTCCAGCACCAGCTTTCAATCCTGGCTCTTCTGCTGTGGGAGCAGAGGCCAAACGTTCGTGCTGTACTAACTGTGCTGCTGGGCAGCTGAGAGACACCACCTGAGAATTTGGATTCAAATGGACTTTTAGGTATGAAACCGAAGAGAGACTGCAATGATGGTGACCCCGTTGCAAAGCTGCTTGTGTGCTGAAGAAGCAGAGCACTAGCTTTCCCTGCTGCTCCTTCTGCCGTGTGAGCAGATGCCACTGTTCATTCTGTGCTGACTGTGTTGCTGCGCAGCAGAGAGCAGCCTCTGGACTGATTCCATTCAAATGCTTTTCCTGTATGAATGTGAGCAGTGAAAGCAAAGATGGAGGCACCAATGTAAAGGTGATTGTGTGCTGAACAGGTCCAGCACCAGCTTTCAATCCTGGCTCTTCTGCTGTGGGAGCAGAGGCCAAACGTTCGTGCTGTACTAACTGTGCTGCTGGGCAGCTGAGAGACACCACCTGAGAATTTGGATTCAAATGGACTTTTAGGTATGAAACCGAAGAGAGGCTGCAATGATGGTGACCCCGTTGCAAAGCTGCTTGTGTGCTGAAGAAGCAGAGCACTAGCTTTCCCTGCTGCTCCTTCTGCCGTGTGAGCAGATGCCACTGTTCATTCTGTGCTGACTGTGTTGCTGCGCAGCAGAGAGCAGCCTCTGGACTGATTCCATTCAAATGCTTTTCCTGTATGAAAGTGAGCAGTGAAAGCAACGATGAATGCACCAATGTAAAAGGGATTGTGTGCTGAACAGGTCCAGCACCAGCTTTCAATCCTGGCTCTTCTGCTGTGGGAGCAGAGGCCAAACGTTCGTGCTGTCCTAACTGTGCTGCTGGGCAGCTGAGCGACACCACCTGAGAATTCGGATTCAAAAGGACTTTTAGGTATGAAGCCGAGGAGAGACTGCAATGATGGTGACCCCGTTGCAAAGCTGCTTGTGTGCTGAAGAAGCAGAGCACTAGCTTTCCCTGCTGCTCCTTCTGCCGTGTGAGCAGATGCCACTGTTCATTCTGTGCTGACTGTGTTGCTGCGCAGCAGAGAGCAGGCTCTGGACTGATTCTATTCAAATGCTTTTCCTGTACGAGTGTTAGCAGTGAAAGCAACGATGGATGCACCAATGTAAAGGGGATTGTGTGCTGAAAAGGTCCAGCACCAGCTTTCAATCCTTGCTCTTCTGCTGTGGGAGCAGATGCCAAACGTTCGTGCAGTACTCACTGTGCTGCTGGGCAGCTGAGACCGCTTGAGAATTTGGATTCAAATGGACTTTTAGGTATGAAAAAGAGGAGAGACTGCAATGATGGTGACCCCGTTGCAAAGCTGCTTGTGTGCTGAAGAAGCAGAGCACTAGCTTTCCCTGCTGCTCCTTCTGCCGTGTGAGCAGATGCCACTGTTCATTCTGTGCTGTGTTGCTGCCAGCAGGGAGCAGCCTCTGGACTGATTCCATTCAAATGCTTTTCCTGTATGAATGTGAGCAGTGAAAGCAACGATGGAGGCACCAATGTAAAGGTGATTGTGTGCTGAACAGGTCCAGCACCAGCTTTCAATCCTGGCTCTTCTGCTGTGGGAGCAGAGGCCAAACGTTCGTGCTGTACTAACTGTGCTGCTGGGCAGCTGAGCGACACCACCTGAGAATTCGGATTCAAAAGGACTTTTAGGTATGAAGCCGAGGAGAGACTGCAATGATGGTGACCCCGTTGCAAAGCTGCTTGTGTGCTGAAGAAGCAGAGCACTAGCTTTCCCTGCTGCTCCTTCTGCCGTGTGAGCAGATGCCACTGTTCATTCTGTGCTGACTGTGTTGCTGCGCAGCAGAGAGCAGCCTCTGGACTGGTTCCATTCAAATGCTTTTCCTGTATGAAAGTGAGCAGTGAAAGCAACGATGAATGCACCAATGTAAAAGGGATTGTGTGCTGAACAGGTCCAGCACCAGCTTTCAATCCTGGCTCTTCTGCTGTGGGAGCAGAGGCCAAACGTTCGTGCTGTACTAACTGTGCTGCTGGGCAGCTGAGAGACACCACCTGAGAATTTGGATTCAAAAGGACTTTTAGGTATGAAGCCGAGGAGAGACTGCAATGATGGTGACCCCGTTGCAAAGCTGCTTGTGTGCTGAAGAAGCAGAGCACTAGCTTTCCCTGCTGCTCTTCTGCCGTGTGAGCAGATGCCACTGTTCATTCTGTGCTGTGTTGCTGCCAGCAGGGAGCAGGCTCTGGACGGATTCTATTCAAATGCTTTTCCTGTATGAGTGTTAGCAGTGAAAGCAACGATGGAGGCACCAATGTAAAGGGGATTGTGTGCTGAACAGGTCCAGCACCAGCTTTCAATCCTGGCTCTTCTGCTGTTGGAGCAGAGGCCAAACGTTCGTGCTGTACTCACTGTGCTGCTGGGCAGCTGAGCGACACCACCTGAGAATTCGGATTCAAATGGACTTTTAGGTATGAAGCCGAGGAGAGACTGCAATGATGGTGACCCCGTTGCAAAGCTGCTTGTGTGCTGAAGAAGCAGAGCACTAGCTTTCCCTGCTGCTCCTTCTGCCGTGTGAGCAGATGCCACTGTTCATTCTGTGCTGACTGTGTTGCTGCGCAGCAGAGAGCAGCCTCTGGACTGATTCCATTCAAATGCTTTTCCTGTATGAAAGTGAGCAGTGAAAGCAACGATGAATGCACCAATGTAAAAGGGATTGTGTGCTGAACAGGTCCAGCACCAGCTTTCAATCCTGGCTCTTCTGCTGTGGGAGCAGAGGCCAAACGTTCGTGCTCTCCTAACTGTGCTGCTGGGCAGCTGAGCGACACCACCTGAGAATTCGGATTCAAAAGGACTTTTAGGTATGAAGCCGAGGAGAGACTGCAATGATGGTGACCCCGTTGCAAAGCTGCTTGTGTGCTGAAGAAGCAGAGCACTAGCTTTCCTTGCTGCTCCTTCTGCCGTGTGAGCAGATGCCACTGTTCATTCTGTGCTGACTGTGTTGCTGTGCAGCAGAGAGCAGGCTCTGGACTGATTCTATTCAAATGCTTTTCCTGTACGAGTGTTAGCAGTGAAAGCAACGATGGATGCACCAATGTAAAGGGGATTGTGTGCTGAAAAGGTCCAGCACCAGCTTTCAATCCTTGCTCTTCTGCTGTGGGAGCAGATGCCAAACGTTCGTGCTGTACTCACTGTGCTGCTGGGCAGCTGAGACCGCTTGAGAATTTGGATTCAAATGGACTTTTAGGTATGAAACCGAGGAGAGACTGCAATGATGGTGACCCCGTTGCAAAGCAGCTTGTGTGCTGAAGAGGCAGAGCACTAGCTTTCCCTGCTGGTCCTTCTGCCCTTGAGCAGATGCTACTGTTCATTCTGTGCTGACTGTGTTGCTGCGCAGCAGAGAGCAGGCTCTGGACTGATTCCATTCAAATGCTTTTCTTGTATGAAAGTGAGCAGTGAAAGCAACGATGAATGCACCAATGTAAAAGGGATTGTGTGCTGAACAGGTCCAGCACCAGCTTTCAATCCTGGCTCTTCTGCTGTGGGAGCAGAGGCCAAACGTTCGTGCAGTACTCACTGTGCTGCTGGGCAGCTGAGACCGCTTGAGAATTTGGATTCAAATGGACTTTTAGGTATGAAACCGAGGAGAGACTGCAATGATGGTGACCCCGTTGCAAAGCTGCTTGTGTGCTGAAGAAGCAGAGCACTAGCATTCCCTGCTGCTCCTTCTGCCGTGTGAGCAGATGCCACTGTTCATTCTGTGCTGACTGTGTTCCTGCGCAGCAGAGAGCAGCCTCTGGACTGATTCCATTCAAATGCTTTTCCTGTATGAAAGTGAGCAGTGAAAGCAACGATGGAGGCACCAATGTAAAGGGGATTGTGTGCTGAACAGGTCCAGCACCAGCTTTCAATCCTGGCTCTTCTGCTGTGGGAGCAGAGGCCAAACGTTCGTGCTGTACTCACTGTGCTGCTGGGCAGCTGAGAGACACCACCTGAGAATTTGGATTCAAATGGACTTTTAGGTATGAAACCGAGGAGAGACTGCAATGATGGTGACCCCGTTGCAAAGCTGCTTGTGTGCTGAAGAAGCAGAGCACTAGCTTTCCCTGCTGCTCTTCTGCCGTGTGAGCAGATGCCCCTGTTCATTCTGTGCTGTGTTGCTGCCAGCAGGGAGCAGGCTCTGGACGGATTCTATTCAAATGCTTTTCCTGTATGAGTGTTAGCAGTGAAAGCAACGATGGAGGCACCAATGTAAAGGGGATTGTGTGCTGAACAGGTCCAGCACCAGCTTTCAATCCTGGCTCTTCTGCTGTTGGAGCAGAGGCCAAACGTTCGTGCTGTACTCACTGTGCTGCTGGGCAGCTGAGAGACACCACCTGAGAATTTGGATTCAATGGACTTTTAGGTAGGAAACCGAGGAGAGACTGCAATGATGGTGACCCCGTTGCAAAGCTGCTTGTGTGCTGAAGAAGCAGAGCACTAGCTTTCCCTGCTGCTCCTTCTGCCGTGTGAGCAGATGCCACTGTTCATTCTGTGCTGACTGTGTTGCTGCGCAGCAGAGAGCAGCCTCTGGACTGATTCCATTCAAATGCTTTTCCTGTATGAAAGTGAGCAGTGAAAGCAACGATGAATGCACCAATGTAAAAGGGATTGTGTGCTGAACTTCCAGCACCAGCTTTCAATCCTGGCTCTTCTGCTGTGGGAGCAGAGGCCAAACGTTCGTGCTGTACTAACTGTGCTGCTGGGCAGCTGAGCGACACCACCTGAGAATTCGGATTCAAAAGGACTTTTAGGTATGAAGCCGAGGAGAGACTGCAATGATGGTGACCCCGTTGCAAAGCTGCTTGTGTGCTGAAGAAGCAGAGCACTAGCTTTCCCTGCTGCTCCTTCTGCCGTGTGAGCAGATGCCACTGTTCATTCTGTGCTGACTGTGTTGCTGCGCAGCAGAGAGCAGCCTCTGGACTGATTCCATTCAAATGCTTTTCCTGTATGAATGTGAGCAGTGAAAGCAACGATGGAGGCACCAATGTAAAGGTGATTGTGTGCTGAACAGGTCCAGCACCAGCTTTCAATCCTGGCTCTTCTGCTGTGGGAGCAGAGGCCAAACGTTCGTGCTGTACTAACTGTGCTGCTGGGCAGCTGAGAGACACCACCTGAGAATTTGGATTCAAATGGACTTTTAGGTATGAACCCGAGGAGAGACTGCAATGATGGTGACCCCGTTGCAAAGCTGCTTGTGTGCTGAAGAAGCAGAGCACTAGCTTTCCCTACTGCTCCTTCTGCCGTGTGAGCAGATGCCACTGTTCATTCTGTGCTGACTGTGTTGCTGCGCAGCAGAGAGCAGCCTCTGGACTGATTCCATTCAAATGCTTTTCCTGTATGAAAGTGAGCAGTGAAAGCAACGATGAATGCACCAATGTAAAAGGGATTGTGTGCTGAACAGGTCCAGCACCAGCTTTCAATCCTGTCTCTTCTGCTGTGGGAGCAGAGGCCAAACGTTCGTGCTGTACTAACTGTGCTGCTGGGCGGCTGAGAGACACCACCTGAGAATTTGGATTCAAATGGACTTTTAGGTATGAAACCGAGGAGAGACTGCAATGATGGTGACCCCGTTGCAAAGCTGCTTGTGTGCTGAAGAAGCAGAGCACTAGCTTTCCCTGCTGCCCTTCAGCCGTGTGAGCAGATGCCACTGTTCATTCTGTGCTGTGTTGCTGCCAGCAGGGAGCAGGCCCTGGACGGATTCTATTCAAATGCTTTTCCTGTATGAAAGTGAGCAGTGAAAGCAACGATGGAGGCACCAATGTAAAGGGGATTGTGTGCTGAACAGGTCCAGCACCAGCTTTCAATCCTGGCTCTTCTGCTGTGGGAGCAGAGGCCAAACGTTCGTGCTGTACTCACTGTGCTGCTAGGCAGCTGAGCGACACCACCTGAGAATTCGGATTCAAATGGACTTTTAGGTATGAAGCCGAGGAGAGACTGCAATGATGGTGACCCCGTTGCAAAGCTGCTTGTGTGCTGAAGAAGCAGAGCACTAGATTTCCCTGCTGCTCCTTCTGCCGTGTGAGCAGATGCCACTGTTCATTCTGTGCTGACTGTGTTGCTGCGCAGCAGAGAGCAGCCTCTGGACTGGTTCCATTCAAATGCTTTTCCTGTATGAATGTGAGCAGTGAAAGCAACGATGGAGGCACCAATGCAAAGGTGATTGTGTGCTGAACAGGTCCAGCACCAGCTTTCAATCCTGGCTCTTCTGCTGTGGGAGCAGAGGCCAAACGTTCGTGCTGTACTAACTGTGCTGCTGGGCAGCTGAGAGACACCACCTGAGAATTTGGATTCAAATGGACTTTTAGGTATGAACCCGAGGAGAGACTGCAATGATGGTGACCCCGTTGCAAAGCTGCTTGTGTGCTGAAGAAGCAGAGCACTAGCTTTCCCTGCTGCTCCTTCTGCCGTGTGAGCAGATGCCACTGTTCATTCTGTGCTGACTGTGTTCCTGCGCAGCAGAGAGCAGGCTCTGGACTGATTCCATTCAAATGCTTTTCCTGTATGAATGTGAGCAGTGAAAGCAACGATGGAGGCACCAATGTAAAGGGGATTGTGTGCTGAACAGGTCCAGCACCAGCTTTCAATCCTGGCTCTTCTGCTGTGGGAGCAGAGGCCAAACGTTCGTGCTGTACTAACTGTGCTGCTGGGCGGCTGAGAGACACCACCTGAGAATTTGGATTCAAATGGACTTTTAGGTATGAAACCGAGGAGAGACTGCAATGATGGTGACCCCGTTGCAAAGCTGCTTGTGTGCTGAAGAAGCAGAGCACTAGCTTTCCCTGCTGCTCCTTCTGCCGTGTGAGCAGATGCCACTGTTCATTCTGTGCTGTGTTGCTGCCAGCAGGGAGCAGGCTCTGGACGGATTCTATTCAAATGCTTTTCCTGTATGAAAGTGAGCAGTGAAAGCAACGATGGAGGCACCAATGTAAAGGGGATTGTGTGCTGAACAGGTCCAGCACCAGCTTTCAATCCTGGCTCTTCTGCTGTGGGAGCAGAGGCGAAACGTTCGTGCTGTACTCACTGTGCTGCTAGGCAGCTGAGCGACACCACCTGAGAATTCGGATTCAAATGGACTTTTAGGTATGAAACCGAGGAGAGACTGCAATGATGGTGACCCCGTTGCAAAGCTGCTTGTGTGCTGAAGAAGCAGAGCACTAGCTTTCCCTGCTGCTCCTTCTGCCGTGTGAGCAGATGCCACTGTTCAGTCTGTGCTGACTGTGTTCCTGCGCAGCAGAGAGCAGCCTCTGGACTGATTCCATTCAAATGCTTTTCCTGTATGAAAGTGAGCAGTGAAAGCAACGATGGAGGCACCAATGTAAAGGTGATTGTGTGCTGAACAGGTCCAGCACCAGCTTTCAATCCTGGCTTTTCTGCTGTGGGAGCAGATGTCAAACGTTCATGCTGTACTCACTGTGCTGCTGGGCAGCTGAGAGACACCACCTGAGAATTTGGATTCAAATGGACTTTTAGGTATGAAAAAGAGGAGAGACTGCAATGATGGTGACCCCGTTGCAAAGCTGCTTGTGTGCTGAAGAAGCAGAGCACTAGCTTTCCCTGCTGCTCCTTCTGCCGTGTGAGCAGATGCTACTGTTCATTCTGTGCTGACTGTGTTGCTGCGCAGCAGAGAGCAGCCTCTGGACTGATTCCATTCAAATGCTTTTCCTGTATGAAAGTGAGCAGTGAAAGCAACGATGAATGCACCAATGTAAAAGGGATTGTGTGCTGAACAGGTCCAGCACCAGCTTTCAATCCTGTCTCTTCTGCTGTGGGAGCAGAGGCCAAACGTTCGTGCTGTACTCACTGTGCTGCTGGGCAGCTGAGACCGCTTGAGAATTTGGATTCAAATGGACTTTTAGGTATGAAACCGAGGAGAGACTGCAATGATGGTGACCCCGTTGCAAAGCTGCTTGTGTGCTGAAGAAGCAGAGCACTAGCTTTCCCTGCTGCTCTTCTGCCGTGTGAGCAGATGCCCCTGTTCATTCTGTGCTGTGTTGCTGCCAGCAGGGAGCAGGCTCTGGACGGATTCTATTCAAATGCTTTTCCTGTATGAGTGTTAGCAGTGAAAGCAACGATGGAGGCACCAATGTAAAGGGGATTGTGTGCTGAACAGGTCCAGCACCAGCTTTCAATCCTGGCTCTTCTGCTGTTGGAGCAGAGGCCAAACGTTCGTGCTGTACTCACTGTGCTGCTGGGCAGCTGAGAGACACCACCTGAGAATTTGGATTCAATGGACTTTTAGGTAGGAAACCGAGGAGAGACTGCAATGATGGTGACCCCGTTGCAAAGCTGCTTGTGTGCTGAAGAAGCAGAGCACTAGCTTTCCCTGCTGCTCCTTCTGCCGTGTGAGCAGATGCCACTGTTCATTCTGTGCTGACTGTGTTGCTGCGCAGCAGAGAGCAGCCTCTGGACTGATTCCATTCAAATGCTTTTCCTGTATGAAAGTGAGCAGTGAAAGCAACGATGAATGCACCAATGTAAAAGGGATTGTGTGCTGAACTTCCAGCACCAGCTTTCAATCCTGGCTCTTCTGCTGTGGGAGCAGAGGCCAAACGTTCGTGCTGTACTAACTGTGCTGCTGGGCAGCTGAGCGACACCACCTGAGAATTCGGATTCAAAAGGACTTTTAGGTATGAAGCCGAGGAGAGACTGCAATGATGGTGACCCCGTTGCAAAGCTGCTTGTGTGCTGAAGAAGCAGAGCACTAGCTTTCCCTGCTGCTCCTTCTGCCGTGTGAGCAGATGCCACTGTTCATTCTGTGCTGACTGTGTTGCTGCGCAGCAGAGAGCAGCCTCTGGACTGATTCCATTCAAATGCTTTTCCTGTATGAATGTGAGCAGTGAAAGCAACGATGGAGGCACCAATGTAAAGGTGATTGTGTGCTGAACAGGTCCAGCACCAGCTTTCAATCCTGGCTCTTCTGCTGTGGGAGCAGAGGCCAAACGTTCGTGCTGTACTAACTGTGCTGCTGGGCAGCTGAGAGACACCACCTGAGAATTTGGATTCAAATGGACTTTTAGGTATGAACCCGAGGAGAGACTGCAATGATGGTGACCCCGTTGCAAAGCTGCTTGTGTGCTGAAGAAGCAGAGCACTAGCTTTCCCTACTGCTCCTTCTGCCGTGTGAGCAGATGCCACTGTTCATTCTGTGCTGACTGTGTTGCTGCGCAGCAGAGAGCAGCCTCTGGACTGATTCCATTCAAATGCTTTTCCTGTATGAAAGTGAGCAGTGAAAGCAACGATGAATGCACCAATGTAAAAGGGATTGTGTGCTGAACAGGTCCAGCACCAGCTTTCAATCCTGTCTCTTCTGCTGTGGGAGCAGAGGCCAAACGTTCGTGCTGTACTAACTGTGCTGCTGGGCGGCTGAGAGACACCACCTGAGAATTTGGATTCAAATGGACTTTTAGGTATGAAACCGAGGAGAGACTGCAATGATGGTGACCCCGTTGCAAAGCTGCTTGTGTGCTGAAGAAGCAGAGCACTAGCTTTCCCTGCTGCCCTTCAGCCGTGTGAGCAGATGCCACTGTTCATTCTGTGCTGTGTTGCTGCCAGCAGGGAGCAGGCCCTGGACGGATTCTATTCAAATGCTTTTCCTGTATGAAAGTGAGCAGTGAAAGCAACGATGGAGGCACCAATGTAAAGGGGATTGTGTGCTGAACAGGTCCAGCACCAGCTTTCAATCCTGGCTCTTCTGCTGTGGGAGCAGAGGCCAAACGTTCGTGCTGTACTCACTGTGCTGCTGGGCAGCTGAGAGACACCACCTGAGAATTCGGATTCAAATGGACTTTTAGGTATGAAGCCGAGGAGAGACTGCAATGATGGTGACCCCGTTGCAAAGCTGCTTGTGTGCTGAAGAAGCAGAGCACTAGATTTCCCTGCTGCTCCTTCTGCCGTGTGAGCAGATGCCACTGTTCATTCTGTGCTGACTGTGTTGCTGCGCAGCAGAGAGCAGCCTCTGGACTGGTTCCATTCAAATGCTTTTCCTGTATGAATGTGAGCAGTGAAAGCAACGATGGAGGCACCAATGCAAAGGTGATTGTGTGCTGAACAGGTCCAGCACCAGCTTTCAATCCTGGCTCTTCTGCTGTGGGAGCAGAGGCCAAACGTTCGTGCTGTACTAACTGTGCTGCTGGGCAGCTGAGAGACACCACCTGAGAATTTGGATTCAAATGGACTTTTAGGTATGAACCCGAGGAGAGACTGCAATGATGGTGACCCCGTTGCAAAGCTGCTTGTGTGCTGAAGAAGCAGAGCACTAGCTTTCCCTGCTGCTCCTTCTGCCGTGTGAGCAGATGCCACTGTTCATTCTGTGCTGACTGTGTTCCTGCGCAGCAGAGAGCAGGCTCTGGACTGATTCCATTCAAATGCTTTTCCTGTATGAATGTGAGCAGTGAAAGCAACGATGGAGGCACCAATGTAAAGGGGATTGTGTGCTGAACAGGTCCAGCACCAGCTTTCAATCCTGGCTCTTCTGCTGTGGGAGCAGATGCCAAACGTTCGTGCTGTACTAACTGTGCTGCTGGGCGGCTGAGAGACACCACCTGAGAATTTGGATTCAAATGGACTTTTAGGTATGAAACCGAGGAGAGACTGCAATGATGGTGACCCCGTTGCAAAGCTGCTTGTGTGCTGAAGAAGCAGAGCACTAGCTTTCCCTGCTGCTCCTTCTGCCGTGTGAGCAGATGCCACTGTTCATTCTGTGCTGTGTTGCTGCCAGCAGGGAGCAGGCCCTGGACGGATTCTATTCAAATGCTTTTCCTGTATGAAAGTGAGCAGTGAAAGCAACGATGGAGGCACCAATGTAAAGGGGATTGTGTGCTGAACAGGTCCAGCACCAGCTTTCAATCCTGGCTCTTCTGCTGTTGGAGCAGAGGCCAAACGTTCGTGCTGTACTAACTGTGCTGCTGGGCAGCTGAGAGACACCACCTGAGAATTTGGATTCAAATGGACTTTTAGGTATGAAACCGAGGAGAGACTGCAATGATGGTGACCCCGTTGCAAAGCTGCTTGTGTGCTGAAGAAGCAGAGCACTAGCTTTCCCTGCTGCTCCTTCTGCCGTGTGAGCAGATGCCACTGTTCATTCTGTGCTGTGTTGCTGCCAGCAGGGAGCAGGCTCTGGACGGATTCTATTCAAATGCTTTTCCTGTATGAAAGTGAGCAGTGAAAGCAACGATGGAGGCACCAATGTAAAGGGGATTGTGTGCTGAACAGGTCCAGCACCAGCTTTCAATCCTGGCTCTTCTGCTGTGGGAGCAGAGGCGAAACGTTCGTGCTGTACTCACTGTGCTGCTAGGCAGCTGAGCGACACCACCTGAGAATTCGGATTCAAATGGACTTTTAGGTATGAAACCGAGGAGAGACTGCAATGATGGTGACCCCGTTGCAAAGCTGCTTGTGTGCTGAAGAAGCAGAGCACTAGCTTTCCCTGCTGCTCCTTCTGCCGTGTGAGCAGATGCCACTGTTCAGTCTGTGCTGACTGTGTTCCTGCGCAGCAGAGAGCAGCCTCTGGACTGATTCCATTCAAATGCTTTTCCTGTATGAAAGTGAGCAGTGAAAG
The DNA here is from genome assembly GCF_033815535.1 of Pezoporus flaviventris. Taxonomy (NCBI): domain Eukaryota; kingdom Metazoa; phylum Chordata; class Aves; order Psittaciformes; family Psittacidae; genus Pezoporus; species Pezoporus flaviventris. The sequence goes on along the minus strand of NW_026892753.1, from coordinate 77,784 downwards.
CAACGATGGAGGCACCAATGTAAAGGTGATTGTGTGCTGAACAGGTCCAGCACCAGCTTTCAATCCTGGCTTTTCTGCTGTGGGAGCAGATGTCAAACGTTCATGCTGTACTCACTGTGCTGCTGGGCAGCTGAGAGACACCACCTGAGAATTTGGATTCAAATGGACTTTTAGGTATGAAAAAGAGGAGAGACTGCAATGATGGTGACCCCGTTGCAAAGCTGCTTGTGTGCTGAAGAAGCAGAGCACTAGCTTTCCCTGCTGCTCCTTCTGCCGTGTGAGCAGATGCTACTGTTCATTCTGTGCTGACTGTGTTGCTGCGCAGCAGAGAGCAGCCTCTGGACTGATTCCATTCAAATGCTTTTCCTGTATGAAAGTGAGCAGTGAAAGCAACGATGAATGCACCAATGTAAAAGGAATTGTGTGCTGAACAGGTCCAGCACCAGCTTTCAATCCTGTCTCTTCTGCTGTGGGAGCAGAGGCCAAACGTTCGTGCTGTACTCACTGTGCTGCTGGGCAGCTGAGACCGCTTGAGAATTTGGATTCAAATGGACTTTTAGGTATGAAACCGAGGAGAGACTGCAATGATGGTGACCCCGTTGCAAAGCTGCTTGTGTGCTGAAGAAGCAGAGCACTAGCTTTCCCTGCTGCTCCTTCTGCCGTGTGAGCAGATGCCACTGTTCATTCTGTGCTGTGTTGCTGCCAGCAGGGAGCAGGCTCTGGACGGATTCTATTCAAATGCTTTTCCTGTATGAAAGTGAGCAGTGAAAGCAACGATGGAGGCACCAATGTAAAGGGGATTGTGTGCTGAACAGGTCCAGCACCAGCTTTCAATCCTGGCTCTTCTGCGGTGGGAGCAGAGGCCAAACGTTCGTGCTGTATTCACTGTGCTGCTAGGCAGCTGAGAGACACCACCTGAGAATTCGGATTCAAATGGACTTTTAGGTATGAAGCCGAGGAGAGACTGCAATGATGGTGACCCCGTTGCAAAGCTGCTTGTGTGCTGAAGAAGCAGAGCACTAGATTTCCCTGCTGCTCCTTCTGCCGTGTGAGCAGATGCCACTGTTCATTCTGTGCTGACTGTGTTGCTGCGCAGCAGAGAGCAGCCTCTGGACTGGTTCCATTCAAATGCTTTTCCTGTATGAATGTGAGCAGTGAAAGCAACGATGGAGGCACCAATGCAAAGGTGATTGTGTGCTGAACAGGTCCAGCACCAGCTTTCAATCCTGGCTCTTCTGCTGTGGGAGCAGAGGCCAAACGTTCGTGCTGTACTAACTGTGCTGCTGGGCAGCTGAGAGACACCACCTGAGAATTTGGATTCAAATGGACTTTTAGGTATGAACCCGAGGAGAGACTGCAATGATGGTGACCCCGTTGCAAAGCTGCTTGTGTGCTGAAGAAGCAGAGCACTAGCTTTCCCTGCTGCTCCTTCTGCCGTGTGAGCAGATGCCACTGTTCATTCTGTGCTGACTGTGTTCCTGCGCAGCAGAGAGCAGGCTCTGGACTGATTCCATTCAAATGCTTTTCCTGTATGAATGTGAGCAGTGAAAGCAACGATGGAGGCACCAATGTAAAGGGGATTGTGTGCTGAACAGGTCCAGCACCAGCTTTCAATCCTGGCTCTTCTGCTGTGGGAGCAGAGGCCAAACGTTCGTGCTGTACTCACTGTGCTGCTGGGCAGCTGAGAGACACCACCTGAGAATTTGGATTCAAATGGACTTTTAGGTATGAAGCCGAGGAGAGACTGCAATGATGGCGACCCCGTTGCAAAGCTGCTTGTGTGCTGAAGAAGCAGAGCAGTAGCTTTCCCTGCTGCTCCTTCTGCCGTGTGAGCAGATGCCACTGTTCATTCTGTGCTGACTGTGTTGCTGCGCAGCAGAGAGCAGCCTCTGGACTGATTCCATTCAAATGCTTTTCCTGTATGAAAGTGAGCAGTGAAAGCAACGATGAATGCACCAGTGTAAAAGGGATTGTGTGCTGAACAGGTCCAGCACCAGCTTTCAATCCTGGCTCTTCTGCTGTGGGAGCAGAGGCCAAACGTTCGTGCTGTACTCACTGTGCTGCTGGGCAGCTGAGACCGCTTGAGTATTTGGATTTAAATGGACTTTTAGGTATGAAACCGAGGAGAGACTGCAATGATGGTGACCCCGTTGCAAAGCTGCTTGTGTGCTGAAGAAGCAGAGCACTAGCTTTCCCTGCTGCTCCTTCTGCCGTGTGAGCAGATGCCACTGTTCATTCTGTGCTGACTGTGTTGCTGCGCAGCAGAGAGCAGCCTCTGGACTGGTTCCATTCAAATGCTTTTCCTGTATGAATGTGAGCAGTGAAAGCAACGATGGAGGCACCAATGCAAAGGTGATTGTGTGCTGAACAGGTCCAGCACCAGCTTTCAATCCTGGCTCTTCTGCTGTGGGAGCAGATGCCAAACGTTCGTGCTGTACTAACTGTGCTGCTGGGCAGCTGAGAGACACCACCTGAGAATTTGGATTCAAATGGACTTTTAGGTATGAAACCGAAGAGAGACTGCAATGATGGTGACCCCGTTGCAAAGCTGCTTGTGTGCTGAAGAAGCAGAGCACTAGCTTTCCCTGCTGCTCCTTCTGCCGTGTGAGCAGATGCCACTGTTCATTCTGTGCTGACTGTGTTCCTGCGCAGCAGAGAGCAGGCTCTGGACTGATTCCATTCAAATGCTTTTCCTGTATGAATGTGAGCAGTGAAAGCAACGATGGATGCACCAATGTAAAAGGGATTGTGTGCTGAACAGGTCCAGCACCAGCTTTCAATCCTGTCTCTTCTTCTGTGGGAGCAGAGGCCAAACGTTCGTGCTGTACTCACTGTGCTGCTGGGCAGCTGAGAGACACCACCTGAGAATTTGGATTCAAATGGACTTTTAGCTATGAAGCCGAGGAGAGACTGCAATGATGGCGACCCCGTTGCAAAGCTGCTTGTGTGCTGAAGAAGCAGAGCACTAGCTTTCCCTGCTGCTCCTTCTGCCGTGTGAGCAGATGCCACTGTTCATTCTGTGCTGACTGTGTTGCTGCGCAGCAGAGAGCAGCCTCTGGACTGATTCCATTCAAATGCTTTTCCTGTATGAAAGTGAGCACTGAAAGCAACGATGAATGCACCAGTGTAAAAGGGATTGTGTGCTGAACAGGTCCAGCACCAGCTTTCAATCCTGGCTCTTCTGCTGTGGGAGCAGAGGCCAAACGTTCATGCTGTACTAACTGTGCTGCTGGGCAGCTGAGAGACACCACATGAGAATTTGGATTCAAATGGACTTTTAGGTATGAAACCGAGGAGAGACTGCAATGATGGTGACCCCGTTGCAAAGCTGCTTGTGTGCTGAAGAGACACAGCACTAGCTTTCCCTGCTGGTCCTTCTGCCGTGTGAGCAGATGCCCCTGTTCATTCTGTGCTGTGTTGCTGCCAGCAGGGAGCAGGCTCTGGACTGATTCTATTCAAATGCTTTTCCTGTACGAGTGTTAGCAGTGAAAGCAACGATGAATGCACCAATGTAAAAGGGATTGTGTGCTGAACAGGTCCAGCACCAGCTTTCAATCCTGGCTCTTCTGCTGTGGGAGCAGAGGCCAAACGTTCGTGCTGTACTCACTGTGCTGCTGGGCAGCTGAGAGACACCACCTGAGAATTTGGATTCAAATGGACTTTTAGGTATGAAGCCGAGGAGAGACTGCAATGATGGCGACCCCGTTGCAAAGCTGCTTGTGTGCTGAAGAAGCAGAGCACTAGCTTTCCCTGCTGCTCCTTCTGCCGTGTGAGCAGATGCCACTGTTCATTCTGTGCTGTGTTGCTGCCAGCAGGGAGCAGGCTCTGGACGGATTCTATTCAAATGCTTTTCCTGTATGAGTGTTAGCAGTTAAAGCAACGATGGAGGCACCAATGTAAAGGGGATTGTGTGCTGAACAGGTCCAGCACCAGCTTTCAATCCTTGCTCTTCTGCTGTGGGAGCAGAGGCCAAACGTTCGTGCTGTACTCACTGTGCTGCTGGGCAGCTGAGCGACACCACCTGAGAATTCGGATTCAAATGGACTTTTAGGTATGAACCCGAGGAGAGACTGCAATGATGGTGACCCCGTTGCAAAGCTGCTTGTGTGCTGAAGAAGCAGAGCACTAGCTTTCCCTGCTGCTCCTTCTGCCGTGTGAGCAGATGCCACTGTTCATTCTGTGCTGACTGTGTTCCTGCGCAGCAGAGAGCAGGCTCTGGACTGATTCCATTCAAATGCTTTTCCTGTATGAATGTGAGCAGTGAAAGCAACGATGGAGGCACCAATGTAAAGGGGATTGTGTGCTGAACAGGTCCAGCACCAGCTTTCAATCCTGGCTCTTCTGCTGTGGGAGCAGAGGCCAAACGTTCGTGCTGTACTCACTGTGCTGCTGGGCAGCTGAGCGACACCACCTGAGAATTCGGATTCAAATGGACTTTTAGGTATGAAGCCGAGGAGAGACTGCAATGATGGTGACCCCGTTGCAAAGCTGCTTGTGTGCTGAAGAAGCAGAGCACTAGCTTTCCCTGCTGCTCCTTCTGCCGTGTGAGCAGATGCCACTGTTCATTCTGTGCTGACTGTGTTGCTGCGCAGCAGAGAGCAGCCTCTGGACTGGTTCCATTCAAATGCTTTTCCTGTATGAATGTGAGCAGTGAAAGCAACGATGGAGGCACCAATGTAAAGGGGATTGTGTGCTGAACAGGTCCAGCACCAGCTTTCAATCCTGTCTCTTCTGCTGTGGGAGCAGAGGCCAAACGTTCGTGCTGTACTAACTGTGCTGCTGGGCAGCTGAGAGACACCACCTGAGAATTTGGATTCAAATGGACTTTTAGGTATGAAACCGAAGAGAGACTGCAATGATGGTGACCCCGTTGCAAAGCTGCTTGTGTGCTGAAGAAGCAGAGCACTAGCTTTCCCTGCTGCTCCTTCTGCCGTGTGAGCAGATGCCACTGTTCATTCTGTGCTGACTGTGTTGCTGCGCAGCAGAGAGCAGCCTCTGGACTGATTCCATTCAAATGCTTTTCCTGTATGAAAGTGAGCACTGAAAGACTATGAATGCACCAGTGTAAACGGGATTGTGTGCTGAACAGGTCCAGCACCAGCTTTCAATCCTGGCTCTTCTGCTGTGGGAGCAGAGGCCAAACGTTCATGCTGTACTAAGTGTGCTGCTGGGCAGCTGAGAGACACCACATGAGAATTTGGATTCAAATGGACTTTTAGGTATGAAACCGAGGAGAGACTGCAATGATGGTGACCCCGTTGCAAAGCTGCTTGTGTGCTGAAGAGACACAGCACTAGCTTTCCCTGCTGGTCCTTCTGCCGTGTGAGCAGATGCCCCTGTTCATTCTGTGCTGTGTTGCTGCCAGCAGGGAGCAGGCTCTGGACTGATTCTATTCAAATGCTTTTCCTGTACGAGTGTTAGCAGTGAAAGCAACGATGAATGCACCAATGTAAAAGGGATTGTGTGCTGAACAGGTCCAGCACCAGCTTTCAATCCTGGCTCTTCTGCTGTCGGAGCAGAGGCCAAACGTTCGTGCTGTACTCACTGTGCTGCTGGGCAGCTGAGACCGCTTGAGTATTTGGATTTAAATGGACTTTTAGGTATGAAACCGAGGAGAGACTGCAATGATGGTGACCCCGTTGCAAAGCTGCTTGTGTGCTGAAGAAGCAGAGCAGTAGCTTTCCCTGCTGCTCCTTCTGCCGTGTGAGCAGATGCCACTGTTCATTCTGTGCTGTGTTGCTGCCAGCAGGGAGCAGGCTCTGGACGGATTCTATTCAAATGCTTTTCCTGTATGAGTGTTAGCAGTTAAAGCAACGATGGAGGCACCAATGTAAAGGGGATTGTGTGCTGAACAGGTCCAGCACCAGCTTTCAATCCTTGCTCTTCTGCTGTGGGAGCAGAGGCCAAACGTTCGTGCTGTACTCACTGTGCTGCTGGGCAGCTGAGCGACACCACCTGAGAATTCGGATTCAAATGGACTTTTAGGTATGAAGCCGAGGAGAGACTGCAATGATGGTGACCCCGTTGCAAAGCTGCTTGTGTGCTGAAGAAGCAGAGCACTAGCTTTCCCTGCTGCTCCTTCTGCCGTGTGAGCAGATGCCACTGTTCATTCTGTGCTGACTGTGTTGCTGCGCAGCAGAGAGCAGCCTCTGGACTGATTCCATTCAAATGCTTTTCCTGTATGAATGTGAGCAGAGAAAGCAACGATGGAGGCAGCAATGTAAAGGTGATTGTGTGCTGAACAGGTCCAGCACCAGCTTTCAATCCTGGCTCTTCTGCTGTGGGAGCAGAGGCCAAACGTTCGTGCTGTACTCACTGTGCTGCTGGGCAGCTGAGAGACACCACCTGAGAATTTGGATTCAAATGGACTTTTAGGTATGAACCCGAGGAGAGACTGCAATGATGGTGACCCCTTTGCAAAGCTGCTTGTGTGCTGAAGAAGCAGAGCACTAGCTTTCCCTGCTGCTCCTTCTGCCGTGTGAGCAGATGCCACTGTTCATTCTGTGCTGACTGTGTTGCTGCGCAGCAGAGAGCAGGCTCTGGACTGATTCCATTCAAATGCTTTTCCTGTATGAAAGTGAGTAGTGAAAGCAACGATGGATGCACCAATGTAAAAGGGATTGTGTGCTGAACAGGTCCAGCACCAGCTTTCAATCCTGGCTCTTCTGCTGTGGGAGCAGAGGCCAAACGTTCGTGCTGTACTAACTGTGCTGCTGGGCAGCTGAGAGACACCACCTGAGAATTTGGATTCAAATGGACTTTTAGGTATGAACCCGAGGAGAGACTGCAATGATGGTGACCCCTTTGCAAAGCTGCTTGTGTGCTGAAGAAGCAGAGCACTAGCTTTCCCTGCTGCTCCTTCTGCCGTGTGAGCAGATGCCACTGTTCATTCTGTGCTGACTGTGTTGCTGCGCAGCAGAGAGCAGGCTCTGGACTGATTCCATTCAAATGCTTTTCCTGTATGAAAGTGAGCAGTGAAAGCAACGATGGAGGCACCAATGTAAAGGGGATTGTGTGCTGAACAGGTCCAGCACCAGCTTTCAATCCTGGCTCTTCTGCTGTGGGAGCAGAGGCCAAACGTTCGTGCTGTACTAACTGTGCTGCTGGGCAGCTGAGCGACACCACCTGAGAATTCGGATTCAAATGGACTTTTAGGTATGAAGCCGAGGAGAGACTGCAATGATGGTGACCCCGTTGCAAAGCTGCGTGTGTGCTGAAGAAGCAGAGCACTAGCTTTCCCTGCTGCTCCTTCTGCCGTGTGAGCAGATGCCACTGTTCATTCTGTGCTGTGTTGCTGCCAGCAGGGAGCAGGCTCTGGACTGATTCTATTCAAATGCTTTTCCTGTATGAGTGTTAGCAGTGAAAGCAACGATGGAGGCACCAATGTAAAGGGGATTGTGTGCTGAACAGGTCCAGCACCAGCTTTCAATCCTGGCTCTTCTGCTGTGGGAGCAGAGGCCAAACGTTCGTGCTGTACTCACTGTGCTGCTGGGCAGCTGAGACCGCTTGAGTATTTGGATTTAAATGGACTTTTAGGTATGAAACCGAGGAGAGACTGCAATGATGGTGACCCCGTTTCAAAGCTGCTTGTGTGCGGAAGAAGCAGAGCACTAGCTTTCCCTGCTGCTCCTTCTGCCGTGTGAGCAGATGCCACTGTTCATTCTGTGCTGACTGTGTTGCTGCGCAGCAGAGAGCAGGCTCTGGACTGATTCCATTCAAATGCTTTTCCTGTACGAGTGTTAGCAGTGAAAGCAACGATGGATGCACCAATGTAAAGGGGATTGTGTGCTGAACAGGTCCAGCACCAGCTTTCAATCCTTGCTCTTCTGCTGTGGGAGCAGATGCCAAACGTTCGTGCTGTACTCACTGTGCTGCTGGGCAGCTGAGACCGCTTGAGAATTTGGATTCTAATGGACTTTTAGGTATGAAACCGAGGAGAGACTGCAATGATGGTGACCCCGTTGCAAAGCTGCTTGTGTGCTGAAGAAGCAGAGCACTAGCTTTCTCTGCTGCTCCTTCTGCCGTGTGAGCAGATGCCACTGTTCAGTCTGTGCTGACTGTGTTGCTGCGCAGCAGAGAGCAGCCTCTGGACTGATTCCATTCAAATGCTTTTCCTGTATGAAAGTGAGCAGTGAAAGCAACGATGGAGGCACCAATGTAAAGGGGATTGTGTGCTGAACAGGTCCAGCACCAGCTTTCAATCCTGGCTCTTCTGCTGTGGGAGCAGAGGCCAAACGTTCGTGCTGTACTAACTGTGCTGCTGGGCAGCTGAGAGACACCACCTGAGAATTTGGATTCAAATGGACTTTTAGGTATGAAGCCGAGGAGAGACTGCAATGATGGTGACCCCGTTGCAAAGCTGCTTGTGTGCTGAAGAAGCAGAGCACTAGCTTTCCCTGCTGCTCCTTCTGCCGTGTGAGCAGATGCCACTGTTCATTCTGTGCTGTGTTGCTGCCAGCAGGGAGCAGGCTCTGGACGGATTCTATTCAAATGCTTTTCCTGTATGAGTGTTAGCAGTGAAAGCAACGATGGAGGCACCAATGTAAAGGGGATTGTGTGCTGAACAGGTCCAGCACCAGCTTTCAATCCTGGCTCTTCTGCTGTGGGAGCAGAGGCCAAACGTTCGTGCTGTACTCACTGTGCTGCTGGGCAGCTGAGCGACACCACCTGAGAATTCGGATTCAAATGGACTTTTAGGTATGAACCCGAGGAGAGACTGCAATGATGGTGACCCCGTTGCAAAGCTGCTTGTGTGCTGAAGAAGCAGAGCACTACCTTCCCTGCTGCTCCTTCTGCCGTGTGAGCAGATGCCACTGTTCATTCTGTGCTGACTGTGTTCCTGCGCAGCAGAGAGCAGCCTCTGGACTGATTCCATTCAAATGCTTTTCCTGTATGAAAGTGAGCAGTGAAAGCAACGATGGAGGCACCAATGTAAAGGGGATTGTGTGCTGAACAGGTCCAGCACCAGCTTTCAATCCTGGCTCTTCTGCTGTGGGAGCAGAGGCCAAACGTTCGTGCTGTACTCACTGTGCTGCTGGGCAGCTGAGAGACACCACCTGAGAATTTGGATTCAAATGGACTTTTAGGTATGAAACCGAGGAGAGACTCCAATGATGGTGACCCCGTTGCAAAGCTGCTTGTGTGCTGAAGAAGCAGAGCACTAGCTTTCCCTGCTGCTCCTTCTGCCGTGTGAGCAGATGCCACTGTTCATTCTGTGCTGACTGTGTTGCTGCGCAGCAGAGAGCAGCCTCTGGACTGATTCTATTCAAATGCTTTTCCTGTACGAGTGTTAGCAGTGAAAGCAACGATGGATGCACCAATGTAAAGGGGATTGTGTGCTGAACAGGTCCAGCACCAGCTTTCAATCCTGGCTCTTCTGCTGTGGGAGCAGATGCCAAACGTTCGTGCAGTACTCACTGTGCTGCTGGGCAGCTGAGACCGCTTGAGAATTTGGATTCAAATGGACTTTTAGGTATGAAACCGAGGAGAGACTGCAATGATGGTGACCCCGTTGCAAAGCTGCTTGTATGCTGAAGAAGCAGAGCACTAGCTTTCCCTGCTGCTCCTTCTGCCGTGTGAGCAGATGCCACTGTTCATTCTGTGCTGACTGTGTTGCTGCGCAGCAGAGAGCAGCCTCTGGACTGATTCCATTCAAATGCTTTTCCTGTATGAATGTGAGCAGTGAAAGCAACGATGGAGGCACCAATGTAAAGGTGATTGTGTGCTGAACAGGTCCAGCACCAGCTTTCAATCCTGGCTCTTCTGCTGTGGGAGCAGATGCCAAACGTTCGTGCTGTACTAACTGTGCTGCTGGGCAGCTGAGCGACACCACCTGAGAATTCGGATTCAAAAGGACTTTTAGGTATGAAGCCGAGGAGAGACTGCAATGATGGTGACCCCGTTGCAAAGCTGCTTGTGTGCTGAAGAAGTAGACCACTAGCTTTCCCTGCTGCTCCTTCTGCCGTGTGAGCAGATGCCACTGTTCATTCTGTGCTGACTGTGTTCCTGCGCAGCAGAGAGCAGGCTCTGGACTGATTCCATTCAAATGCTTTTCCTGTATGAAAGTGAGCAGTGAAAGCAACGATGGAGGCACCAATGTAAAGGGGATTGTGTGCTGAACAGGTCCAGCACCAGCTTTCAATCCTGGCTCTTCTGCTGTGGGAGCAGAGGCCAAACGTTCGTGCTGTACTCACTGTGCTGCTGGGCAGCTGAGAGACACCACCTGAGAATTTGGATTCAAATGGACTTTTAGGTATGAAACCGAGGAGAGACTCCAATGATGGTGACCCCGTTGCAAAGCTGCTTGTGTGCTGAAGAAGCAGAGCACTAGCTTTCCCTGCTGCTCCTTCTGCCGTGTGAGCAGATGCCACTGTTCATTCTGTGCTGACTGTGTTGCTGCGCAGCAGAGAGCAGCCTCTGGACTGATTCTATTCAAATGCTTTTCCTGTACGAGTGTTAGCAGTGAAAGCAACGATGGATGCACCAATGTAAAGGGGATTGTGTGCTGAACAGGTCCAGCACCAGCTTTCAATCCTGGCTCTTCTGCTGTGGGAGCAGATGCCAAACGTTCGTGCAGTACTCACTGTGCTGCTGGGCAGCTGAGACCGCTTGAGAATTTGGATTCAAATGGACTTTTAGGTATGAAACCGAGGAGAGACTGCAATGATGGTGACCCCGTTGCAAAGCTGCTTGTATGCTGAAGAAGCAGAGCACTAGCTTTCCCTGCTGCTCCTTCTGCCGTGTGAGCAGATGCCACTGTTCATTCTGTGCTGACTGTGTTCCTGCGTAGCAGAGAGCAGGCTCTGGACTGATTCCATTCAAATGCTTTTCCTGTATGAAAGTGAGCAGTGAAAGCAACGATGGAGGCACCAATGTAAAGGGGATTGTGTGCTGAACAGGTCCAGCACCAGCTTTCAATCCTGGCTCTTCTGCTGTGGGAGCAGAGGCCAAACGTTCGTGCTGTGCTCACTGTGCTGCTGGGCAGCTGAGCGACAGCACCTGAGAATTCGGATTCAAATGGACTTTTAGGTATGAAGCCGAGGAGAGACTGCAATGATGGTGACCCCGTTGCAAAGCTGCTTGTGTGCTGAAGAAGCAGAGCACTAGCTTTCCCTGCTGCTCCTTCTGCCGTGTGAGCAGATGCCACTGTTCATTCTGTGCTGTGTTGCTGCCAGCAGGGAGCAGGCTCTGGACGGATTCTATTCAAATGCTTTTCCTGTATGAGTGTTAGCAGTGAAAGCAACGATGGAGGCACCAATGTAAAGGGGATTGTGTGCTGAACAGGTCCAGCACCAGCTTTCAATCCTGGCTCTTCTGCTGTGGGAGCAGAGGCCAAACGTTCGTGCTGTACTCACTGTGCTGCTGGGCAGCTGAGCGACACCACCTGAGAATTCGGATTCAAATGGACTTTTAGGTATGAAGCCGAGGAGAGACTGCAATGATGGTGACCCCGTTGCAAAGCTGCTTGTGTGCTGAAGAAGCAGAGCACTAGCTTTCCCTGCTGCTCCTTCTGCCGTGTGAGCAGATGCCACTGTTCATTCTGTGCTGACGGTGTTGCTGCGCAGCAGAGAGCAGCCTCTGGACTGGTTCCATTCAAATGCTTTTCCTGTACGAATGTGAGCAGTGAAAGCAACGATGGAGGCACCAATGTAAAGGGGATTGTGTGCTGAACAGGTCCAGCACCAGCTTTCAATCCTGGCTCTTCTGCTGTGGGAGCAGAGGCCAAACGTTCGTGCTGTACTAACTGTGCTGCTGGGCAGCTGAGACCGCTTGAGAATTTGGATTCAAATGGACTTTTAGGTATGAAACCGAGGAGAGACTGCAATGATGGTGACCCCGTTGCAAAGCTGCTTGTGTGCTGAAGAAGCAGAGCACTAGCTTTCCCTGCTGCTCCTTCTGCCGTGTGAGCAGATGCCACTGTTCATTCTGTGCTGACTGTGTTCCTGCGCAGCAGAGAGCAGCCTCTGGACTGATTCTATTCAAATGCTTTTCCTGTACGAGTGTTAGCAGTGAAAGCAACGATGGAGGCACCAATGTAAAGGGGATTGTGTGCTGAACAGGTCCAGCACCAGCTTTCAATCCTGGCTCTTCTGCTGTGGGAGCGGATGCCAAACGTTCGTGCAGTACTCACTGTGCTGCTGGGCAGCTGAGACCGCTTGAGAATTTCGATTCAAATGGACTTTTAGGTATGAAACCGAGGAGAGACTGCAATGATGGTGACCCCGTTGCAAAGCTGCTTGTGTGCTGAAGAAGCAGAGCACTAGCTTTCCCTGCTGCTCCTTCTGCCGTGTGAGCAGATGCCACTGTTCATTCTGTGCTGACTGTGTTGCTGCGCAGCAGAGAGCAGCCTCTGGACTGATTCCATTCAAATGCTTTTCCTGTATGAATGTGAGCAGTGAAAGCAACGATGGAGGCACCAATGTAAAGGTGATTGTGTGCTGAACAGGTCCAGCACCAGCTTTCAATCCTGGCTCTTCTGCTGTGGGAGCAGAGGCCAAACGTTCGTGCTGTACTCACTGTGCTGCTGGGCAGCTGATAGACACCACCTGAGAATTTGGATTCAAATGGACTTTTAGGTATGAACCCGAGGAGAGACTGCAATGATGGTGACCCCGTTGCAAAGCTGCTTGTGTGCTGAAGAAGTAGACTACTAGCTTTCCCTGCTGCTCCTTCTGCCGTGTGAGCAGATGCCACTGTTCATTCTGTGCTGACTGTGTTCCTGCGCAGCAGAGAGCAGGCTCTGGACTGATTCCATTCAAATGCTTTTCCTGTATGAGTGTTAGCAGTGAAAGCAACGATGGAGGCACCAATGTAAAGGGGATTGTGTGCTGAACAGGTCCAGCACCCGCTTTCAATCCTGGCTCTTCTGCTGTGGGAGCAGAGGCCAAACGTTCGTGCTGTACTCACTGTGCTGCTGGGCAGCTGAGCGACAGCACCTGAGAATTCGGATTCAAATGGACTTTTAGGTATGAAGCCGAGGAGAGACTGCAATGATGGTGACCCCGTTGCAAAGCTGCTTGTGTGCTGAAGAAGCAGAGCACTAGCTTTCCCTGCTGCTCCTTCTGCCGTGTGAGCAGATGCCACTGTTCATTCTGTGCTGACTGTGTTCCTGCGCAGCAGAGAGCAGCCTCTGGACTGATTCCATTCAAATGCTTTTCCTGTATGAAAGTGAGCAGTGAAAGCAACGATGAATGCACCAACGTAAAAGGGATTGTGTGCTGAACAGGTCCAGCACCAGCTTTCAATCCTGGCTCTTCTGCTGTGGGAGCAGAGGCCAAACGTTCGTGCTGTACTAACTGTGCTGCTGGGCAGCTGAGAGACACCACCTGAGAATTTGGATTCAAATGGACTTTTAGGTATGAACCCGAGGAGAGACTGCAATGATGGTGACCCCGTTGCAAAGCTGTTTGTGTGCTGAAGAAGCAGAGCACTAGCTTTCCCTGCTGCTCCTTCTGCCGTGTGAGCAGATGCCACTGTTCATTCTGTGCTGACTGTGTTGCTGCGCAGCAGAGAGCAGCCTCTGGACTGATTCCATTCAAATGCTTTTCCTGTATGAATGTGAGCAGTGAAAGCAACGATGGAGGCACCAATGTAAAGGTGATTGTGTGCTGAACAGGTCCAGCACCAGCTTTCAATCCTGCCTCTTCTCCTGTGGGAGCAGAGGCCAAACGTTCGTGCTGTACTCACTGTGCTGCTGGGCAGCTGAGCGACACCACCTGAGAATTCGGATTCAAATGGACTTTTAGGTATGAAGCCGAGGAGAGACTGCAATGATGGTGACCCCGTTGCAAAGCTGCTTGTGTGCTGAAGAAGCAGAGCACTAGCTTTCCCTGCTGCTCCTTCTGCCGTGTGAGCAGATGCCACTGTTCATTCTGTGCTGTGTTGCTGCCAGCAGGGAGCAGGCTCTGGACGGATTCTATTCAAATGCTTTTCCTGTATGAGTGTTAGCAGTGAAAGCAACGATGGAGGCACCAATGTAAAGGGGATTGTGTGCTGAACAGGTCCAGCACCAGCTTTCAATCCTGGCTCTTCTGCTGTGGGAGCAGAGGCCAAACGTTCGTGCTGTACTCACTGTGCTGCTGGGCAGCTGAGAGACACCACCTGAGAATTTGGATTCAAATGGACTTTTAGGTATGAAGCCGAGGAGAGACTGCAATGATGGTGACCCCGTTGCAAAGCTGCTTGTGTGCTGAAGAAGCAGAGCACTAGCTTTCCCTGCTGCTCCTTCTGCCGTGTGAGCAGATGCCACTGTTCATTCTGTGCTGACTGTGTTCCTGCGCAGCAGAGAGCAGCCTCTGGACTGATTCCATTCAAATGCTTTTCCTGTATGAATGTGAGCAGTGAAAGCAACGATGGAGGCACCAATGTAAAGATGATTGTGTGCTGAACAGGTCCAGCACCAGCTTTCAATCCTGGCTCTTCTGCTGTGGGAGCAGAGGCCAAACGTTCGTGCTGTACTCACTGTGCTGCTGGGCAGCTGAGAGACACCACCTGAGAATTTGGATTCAAATGGACTTTTAGGTATGAAGCCGAGGAGAGACTGCAATGATGGTGACCCCGTTGCAAAGCTGCTTGTGTGCTGAAGAAGCAGAGCACTAGCTTTCCCTGCTGCTCCTTCTGCCGTGTGAGCAGATGCCACTGTTCATTCTGTGCTGACTGCGTTGCTGCGCAGCAGAGAGCAGGCTCAGGGCTGATTCCATTCAAATGCTTTTCCTGTATGAAAGTGAGCAGTGAAAGCAACGATGAATGCACCAATGTAAAAGGGATTGTGTGCTGAACAGGTCCAGCACCAGCTTTCAATCCTGTCTCTTCTGCTGTGGGAGCAGAGGCCAAACGTTCGTGATGTACTCACTGTGCTGCTGGGCAGCTGAGAGACACCACCTGAGAATTTGGATTCAAATGGACTTTTAGGTATGAAACCGAGGAGAGACTGCAATGATGGTGACCCCGTTGCAAAGCTGCTTGTGTGCTGAAGAAGTAGACCACTAGCTTTCCCTGCTGCTCCTTCTGCCGTGTGAGCAGATGCCACTGTTCATTCTGTGCTGACTGTGTTCCTGCGCAGCAGAGAGCAGGCTCTGGACTGATTCCATTCAAATGCTTTTCCTGTATGAAAGTGAGCAGTGAAAGCAACGATGGAGGCACCAATGTAAAGGGGATTGTGTGCTGAACAGGTCCAGCACCAGCTTTCAATCCTGGCTCTTCTGCTGTGGGAGCAGAGGCCAAACGTTCGTGCTGTACTCACTGTGCTGCTGGGCAGCTGAGAGACACCACCTGAGAATTTGGATTCAAATGGACTTTTAGGTATGAAACCGAGGAGAGACTGCAATGATGGTGACCCCGTTGCAAAGCTGCTTGTGCGCTGAAGAAGCAGAGCACTAGCTTTCCCTGCTGCTCCTTCTGCCGTGTGAGCAGATGCCACTGTTCATTCTGTGCTGACTGTGTTGCTGCGCAGCAGAGAGCAGGCTCTGGACTGATTCCATTCAAATGCTTTTCCTGTATGAAAGTGAGCAGTGAAAGCAACGATGGAGGCACCAATGTAAAGGGGATTGTGTGCTGAACAGGTCCAGCACCCGCTTTCAATCCTGGCTCTTCTGCTGTGGGAGCAGAGGCCAAACGTTCGTGCTGTACTCACTGTGCTGCTTGGCAGCTGAGAGACACCACCTGAGAATTTGGATTCAAATGGACTTTTAGGTATGAAGCCGAGGAGAGACTGCAATGATGGTGACCCCGTTGCAAAGCTGCTTGTGTGCTGAAGAAGCAGAGCACTAGCTTTCCCTGCTGCTCCTTCTGCCGTGTGAGCAGATGCCACTGTTCATTCTGTGCTGACTGCGTTGCTGCGCAGCAGAGAGCAGGCTCAGGGCTGATACCATTCAAATGCTTTTCCTGTATGAAAGTGAGCAGTGAAAGCAACGATGAATGCACCTATGTAAAAGGGATTGTGTGCTGAACAGGTCCAGCACCAGCTTTCAATCCTGTCTCTTCTGCTGTGGGAGCAGAGGCCAAACGTTCGTGATGTACTCACTGTGCTGCTGGGCAGCTGAGAGACACCACCTGAGAATTTGGATTCAAATGGACTTTTAGGTATGAAACCGAGGAGAGACTGCAATGATGGTGACCCCGTTGCAAAGCTGCTTGTGTGCTGAAGAAGTAGACCACTAGCTTTCCCTGCTGCTCCTTCTGCCGTGTGAGCAGATGCCACTGTTCATTCTGTGCTGACTGTGTTCCTGCGCAGCAGAGAGCAGGCTCTGGACTGATTCCATTCAAATGCTTTTCCTGTATGAAAGTGAGCAGTGAAAGCAACGATGGAGGCACCAATGTAAAGGGGATTGTGTGCTGAACAGGTCCAGCACCCGCTTTCAATCCTGGCTCTTCTGCTGTGGGAGCAGAGGCCAAACGTTCGTGCTGTACTCACTGTGCTGCTGGGCAGCTGAGCGACAGCACCTGAGAATTCGGATTCAAATGGACTTTTAGGTATGAAGCCGAGGAGAGACTGCAATGATGGTGACCCCGTTGCAAAGCTGCTTGTGTGCTGAAGAAGCAGAGCACTAGCTTTCCCTGCTGCTCCTTCTGCCGTGTGAGCAGATGCCACTGTTCATTCTGTGCTGACTGTGTTGCTGCGCAGCAGAGAGCAGCCTCTGGACTGATTCCATTCAAATGCTTTTCCTGTATGAATGTGAGCAGTGAAAGCAACGATGGAGGCACCAATGTAAAGGGGATTGTGTGCTGAACAGGTCCAGCACCAGCTTTCAATCCTGGCTCTTCTGCTGTGGGAGCAGAGGCCAAACGTTCGTGCTGTACTAACTGTGCTGCTGGGCAGCTGAGAGACACCACCTGAGAATTTGGATTCAAATGGACTTTTAGGTATGAAACCGAGGAGAGACTGCAATGATGGTGACCCCGTTGCAAAGCTGCTTGTGTGCTGAAGAAGCAGAGCACTAGCTTTCCCTGCTGCTCCTTCTGCCGTGTGAGCAGATGCCACTGTTCATTCTGTGCTGACTGTGTTGCTGCGCAGCAGAGAGCAGCCTCTGGACTGATTCCATTCAAATGCTTTTCCTGTATGAATGTGAGCAGTGAAAGCAACGATGGAGGCACCAATGTAAAGGTGATTGTGTGCTGAACAGGTCCAGCACCAGCTTTCAATCCTGGCTCTTCTGCTGTGGGAGCAGAGGCCAAACGTTCGTGCTGTACTAACTGTGCTGCTGGGCAGCTGAGAGACACCACCTGAGAATTTGGATTCAAATGGACTTTTAGGTATGAAACCGAGGAGAGACTGCAATGATGGTGACCCCGTTGCAAAGCTGCTTGTGTGCTGAAGAAGCAGAGCACTAGCTTTCCCTGCTGCTCCTTCTGCCGTGTGAGCAGATGCCACTGTTCATTCTGTGCTGTGTTGCTGCCAGCAGGGAGCAGGCTCTGGACGGATTCTATTCAAATGCTTTTCCTGTATGAGTGTTAGCAGTGAAAGCAACGATGGAGGCACCAATGTAAAGGGGATTGTGTGCTGAACAGGTCCAGCACCAGCTTTCAATCCTGGCTCTTCTGCTGTGGGAGCAGAGGCCAAACGTTCGTGCTGTACTAACTGTGCTGCTGGGCAGCTGAGAGACACCACCTGAGAATTTGGATTCAAATGGACTTTTAGGTATGAAACCGAGGAGAGACTGCAATGATGGTGACCCCGTTGCAAAGCTGCTTGTGTGCTGAAGAAGCAGAGCACTAGCTTTCCCTGCTGCTCCTTCTGCCGTGTGAGCAGATGCCACTGTTCATTCTGTGCTGACTGTGTTGCTGCGCAGCAGAGAGCAGCCTCTGGACTGATTCCATTCAAATGCTTTTCCTGTATGAATGTGAGCAGTGAAAGCAACGATGGAGGCACCAATGTAAAGGTGATTGTGTGCTGAACAGGTCCAGCACCAGCTTTCAATCCTGGCTCTTCTGCTGTGGGAGCAGAGGCCAAACGTTCGTGCTGTACTAACTGTGCTGCTGGGCAGCTGAGAGACACCACCTGAGAATTTGGATTCAAATGGACTTTTAGGTATGAACCCGAGGAGAGACTGCAATGATGGTGACCCCGTTGCAAAGCTGCTTGTGTGCTGAAGAAGCAGAGCACTAGCTTTCCCTGCTGCTCCTTCTGCCGTGTGAGCAGATGCCACTGTTCATTCTGTGCTGTGTTGCTGCCAGCAGGGAGCAGGCTCTGGACTGATTCCATTCAAATGCTTTTCCTGTATGAGTGTTAGCAGTGAAAGCAACGATGGAGGCACCAATGTAAAGGGGATTGTGTGCTGAACAGGTCCAGCACCAGCTTTCAATCCTGGCTCTTCTGCTCTGGTAGCAGAGGCCAAACGTTCGGGCTGTACTCACTGTGCTGCTGGGCAGCTGAGCGACACCACCTGAGAATTCGGATTGAAATGGACATTTAGGTATGAAGCCGAGGAGAGACTGCAATGATGGTGACCCCGTTGCAAAGCTGCTTGTGTGCTGAAGAAGCAGAGCACTAGCTTTCCCTGCTGCTCCTTCTGCCGTGTGAGCAGATGCCACTGTTCATTCTGTGCTGACTGTGTTGCTGCGCAGCAGAGAGCAGCCTCTGGACTGATTCCATTCAAATGCTTTTCCTGTATGAAAGTGAGCAGTGAAAGCAACGATGAATGCACCAATGTAAAAGGGATTGTGTGCTGAACAGGTCCAGCACCAGCTTTCAATCCTGTCTCTTCTGCTGTGGGAGCAGAGGCCAAACGTTCGTGCTGTACTAACTGTGCTGCTGGGCAGCTGAGAGACACCACCTGAGAATTTGGATTCAAATGGACTTTTAGGTATGAACCCGAGGAGAGACTGCAATGATGGTGACCCCGTTGCAAAGCTGCTTGTGTGCTGAAGAAGCAGAGCACTAGCTTTCCCTGCTGCTCCTTCTGCCGTGTGAGCAGATGCCACTGTTCATTCTGTGCTGACTGTGTTGCTGCGCAGCAGAGAGCAGCCTCTGGACTGATTCCATTCAAATGCTTTTCCTGTATGAAAGTGAGCAGTGAAAGCAACGATGAATGCACCAATGTAAAAGGGATTGTGTGCTGAACAGGTCCAGCACCAGCTTTCAATCCTGGCTCTTCTGCTGTGGGAGCAGAGGCGAAACGTTCGTGCTGTACTCACTGTGCTGTTGGGCAGCTGAGCGACACCACCTGAGAATTCGGATTCAAATGTACTTTTAGGTATGAAGCCGAGGAGAGACTGCAATGATGGTGACCCCGTTGCAAAGCTGCTTGTGTGCTGAAGAAGCAGAGCACTAGCTTTCCCTGCTGCTCCTTCTGCCGTGTGAGCAGATGCCACTGTTCAGTCTGTGCTGACTGTGTTGCTGCGCAGCAGAGAGCAGGCTCTGGACTGATTCCATTCAAATGCTTTTCCTGTATGAAAGTGAGCAGTGAAAGCAACGATGGATGCACCAATGTAAAGGGGATTGTGTGCTGAACAGGTCCAGCACCAGCTTTCAATCCTTGCTCTTCTGCTGTGGGAGCAGATGCCAAACGTTCGTGCAGTACTCACTGTGCTGCTGGGCAGCTGAGCGACACCACCTGAGAATTCGGATTCAAATGGACTTTTAGGTATGAACCCGAGGAGAGACTGCAATGATGGTGACCCCGTTGCAAAGCTGCTTGTGTGCTGAAGAAGCAGAGCACTAGCTTTCCCTGCTGCTCCTTCTGCCGTGTGAGCAGATGCCACTGTTCATTCTGTGCTGACTGTGTTGCTGCGCAGCAGAGAGCAGCCTCTGGACTGATTCCATTCAAATGCTTTTCCTGTATGAAAGTGAGCAGTGAAAGCAACGATGAATGCACCAATGTAAAAGGGATTGTGTGCTGAACAGGTCCAGCACCAGCTTTCAATCCTGGCTCTTCTGCTGTGGGAGCAGAGGCCAAACGTTTGTGCTGTACTAACTGTGCTGCTGGGCAGCTGAGAGACACCACCTGAGAATTTGGATTCAAATGGACTTTTAGGTATGAACCCGAGGAGAGACTGCAATGATGGTGACCCCGTTGCAAAGCTGCTTGTGTGCTGAAGAAGCAGAGCACTAGCTTTCCCTGCTGCTCCTTCTGCCGTGTGAGCAGATGCCACTGTTCATTCTGTGCTGACTGTGTTGCTGCGCAGCAGAGAGCAGCCTCTGGACTGATTCCATTCAAATGCTTTTCCTGTATGAAAGTGAGCAGTGAAAGCAACGATGAATGCACCAATGTAAAAGGGATTGTGTGCTGAACAGGTCCAGCACCAGCTTTCAATCCTGGCTCTTCTGCTGTGGGAGCAGAGGCCAAACGTTCGTGCTGTACTCACTGTGCTGTTGGGCAGCTGAGCGACACCACCTGAGAATTCGGATTCAAATGGACTTTTAGGTATGAAGCCGAGGAGAGACTGCAATGATGGTGACCCCGTTGCAAAGCTGCTTGTGTGCTGAAGAAGCAGAGCACTAGCTTTCCCTGCTGCTCCTTCTGCCGTGTGAGCAGATGCCACTGTTCAGTCTGTGCTGACTGTGTTGCTGCGCAGCAGAGAGCAGGCTCTGGACTGATTCCATTCAAATGCTTTTCCTGTATGAAAGTGAGCAGTGAAAGCAACGATGGATGCACCAATGTAAAGGGGATTGTGTGCTGAACAGGTCCAGCACCAGCTTTCAATCCTTGCTCTTCTGCTGTGGGAGCAGATGCCAAACGTTCGTGCAGTACTCACTGTGCTGCTGGGCAGCTGAGCGACACAACCTGAGAATTCGGATTCAAATGGACTTTTAGGTATGAAGCCGAGGAGAGACTGCAATGATGGTGACCCCGTTGCAAAGCTGCTTGTGTGCTGAAGAAGCAGAGCACTAGCTTTCCCTGCTGCTCCTTCTGCCGTGTGAGCAGATGCCACTGTTCATTCTGTGCTGACTGTGTTGCTGCGCAGCAGAGAGCAGCCTCTGGACTGATTCCATTCAAATGCTTTTCCTGTATGAATGTGAGCAGTGAAAGCAACGATGGAGGCACCAATGTAAAGGGGATTGTGTGCTGAACAGGTCCAGCACCAGCTTTCAATCCTGGCTCTTCTGCTGTGGGAGCAGAGGCCAAACGTTCGTGCTGTACTCACTGTGCTGCTGGGCAGCTGAGAGACACCACCTGAGAATTTGGATTCAAATGGACTTTTAGGTATGAAACCGAGGAGAGACTGCAATGATGGTGACCCCGTTGCAAAGCTGCTTGTGTGCTGAAGAAGCAGAGCACTAGCTTTCTCTGCTGCTCCTTCTGCCGTGTGAGCAGATGCCACTGTTCATTCTGTGCTGACTGTGTTGCTGCGCAGCAGAGAGCAGCCTCTGGACTGATTCCATTCAAATGCTTTTCCTGTATGAAAGTGAGCAGTGAAAGCAACGATGAATGCACCAATATAAAAGGGATTGTGTGCTGAACAGGTCCAGCACCAGCTTTCAATCCTGGCTCTTCTGCTGTGGGAGCAGAGGCCAAACGTTCGTGCTGTACTCACTGTGCTGCTGGGCAGCTGAGAGACACCACCTGAGAATTTGGATTCAAATGGACTTTTAGGTATGAACCCGAGGAGAGACTGCAATGATGGTGACCCCGTTGCAAAGCTGCTTGTGTGCTGAAGAAGCAGAGCACTAGCTTTCCCTGCTGCTCCTTCTGCCGTGTGAGCAGATGCCACTGTTCATTCTGTGCTGTGTTGCTGCCAGCAGGGAGCAGCCTCTGGACTGATTCCATTCAAATGCTTTTCCTGTATGAGTGTTAGCAGTGAAAGCAACAATGGAGGCACCAATGTAAAGGGGATTGTGTGCTGAACAGGTCCAGCACCAGCTTTCAATCCTGGCTCTTCTGCTGTGGGAGCAGAGACCAAACGTTCGTGCTGTACTCACTGTGCCGCTGGGCAGCTGAGCGACACCACCTGAGAATTCGGATTCAAATGGACTTTTAGGTATGAAGCCGAGGAGAGACTGCAATGATGGTGACCCCGTTGCAAAGCTGCTTGTGTGCTGAAGAAGCAGAGCACTAGCTTTCCCTGCTGCTCCTTCTGCCGTGTGAGCAGATGCCACAGTTCATTCTGTGCTGACTGTGTTCCTGCGCAGCAGAGAACAGGCTCTGGACTGATTCCATTCAAATGCTTTTCCTGTATGAAAGTGAGCAGTGAAAGCAACGATGGAGGCACCAATGTAAAGGGGATTGTGTGCTGAACAGGTCCAGCACCAGCTTTCAATCCTGGCTCTTCTGCTGTGGGAGCAGAGGCCAAACGTTCGTGCTGTACTCACTGGCGGCTGGGCAGCTGAGCGACACAACCTGAGAATTCGGATTCAAATGGACTTTTAGGTATGAAGCCGAGGAGAGACTGCAATGATGGTGACCCCGTTGCAAAGCTGCTTGTGTGCTGAAGAAGCAGAGCACTAGCTTTCCCTGCTGCTCCTTCTGCCGTGTGAGCAGATGCCACTGTTCATTCTGTGCTGACTGTGTTGCTGCGCAGCAGAGAGCAGCCTCTGGACTGATTCCATTCAAATGCTTTTCCTGTATGAATGTGAGCAGTGAAAGCAACGATGGAGGCACCAATGTAAAGGGGATTGTGTGCTGAACAGGTCCAGCACCAGCTTTCAATCCTGGCTCTTCTGCTGTGGGAGCAGAGGCCAAACGTTCGTGCTGTACTAACTGTGCTGCTGGGCAGCTGAGAGACACCACCTGAGAATTTGGATTCAAATGGACTTTTAGGTATGAAGCCGAGGAGAGACTGCAATGATGGTGACCCCGTTGCAAAGCTGCTTGTGTGCTGAAGAAGCAGAGCACTAGCTTTCCCTGCTGCTCCTTCTGCCGTGTGAGCAGATGCCACTGTTCATTCTGTGCTGTGTTGCTGCCAGCAGGGAGCAGGCTCTGGACGGATTCTATTCAAATGCTTTTCCTGTATGAGTGTTAGCAGTGAAAGCAACGATGGAGGCACCAATGTAAAGGGGATTGTGTGCTGAACAGGTCCAGCACCAGCTTTCAATCCTGGCTCTTCTGTTGTGGGAGCAGAGGCCAAACGTTCGTGCTGTACTCACTGTGCTGTTGGGCAGCTGAGCGACACCACCTGAGAATTCGGATTCAAATGGACTTTTAGGTATGAAGCCGAGGAGAGACTGCAATGATGGTGACCCCGTTGCAAAGCTGCTTGTGTGCTGAAGAAGCAGAGCACTAGCTTTCCCTGCTGCTCCTTCTGCCGTGTGAGCAGATGCCACTGTTCAGTCTGTGCTGACTGTGTTGCTGCGCAGCAGAGAGCAGCCTCTGGACTGATTCCATTCAAATGCTTTTCCTGTATGAATGTGAGCAGTGAAAGCAACGATGGAGGCACCAATGTAAAGGGGATTGTGTGCTGAACAGGTCCAGCACCAGCTTTCAATCCTGGCTCTTCTGCTGTGGGAGCAGATGCCAAACGTTCGTGCAGTACTCACTGTGCTGCTGGGCAGCTGAGAGACACCACCTGAGAATTTGGATTCAAATGGACTTTTAGGTATGAAACCGAGGAGAGACTGCAATGATGGTGACCCCGTTGCAAAGCTGCTTGTGTGCTGAAGAAGCAGAGCACTAGCTTTCCCTGCTGCTCCTTCTGCCGTGTGAGCAGATGCCACTGATCATTCTGTGCTGACTGTGTTGCTGCGCAGCAGAGAGCAGCCTCTGGACTGATTCCATTCAAATGCTTTTCCTGTATGAAAGTGAGCAGTGAAAGCAACGATGAATGAACCAATATAAAAGGGATTGTGTGCTGAACAGGTCCAGCACCAGCTTTCAATCCTGGCTCTTCTGCTGTGGGAGCAGAGGCCAAACGTTCGTGCTGTACTAACTGTGCTGCTGGGCAGCTGAGAGACACCACCTGAGAATTTGGATTCAAATGGACTTTTAGGTATGAAGCCGAGGAGAGACTGCAATGATGGTGACCCCGTTGCAAAGCTCCTTGTGTGCTGAAGAAGCAGAGCACTAGCTTTCCCTGCTGCTCCTTCTGCCGTGTGAGCAGATGCCACTGTTCATTCTGTGCTGTGTTGCTGCCAGCAGGGAGCAGGCTCTGGACGGATTCTATTCAAATGCTTTTCCTGTATGAGTGTTAGCAGTGAAAGCAACGATGGAGGCACCAATGTAAAGGGGATTGTGTGCTGAACAGGTCCAGCACCAGCTTTCAATCCTGGCTCTTCTGCTGTGGGAGCAGAGGCCAAACGTTCGTGCTGTACTCACTGTGCTGCTGGGCAGCTGAGAGACACCACCTGAGAATTTGGATTCAAATGGACTTTTAGGTATGAAGCCGAGGAGAGACTGCAATGATGGTGACCCCGTTGCAAAGCTGCTTGTGTGCTGAAGAAGCAGAGCACTAGCTTTCCCTGCTGCTCCTTCTGCCGTGTGAGCAGATGCCACTGTTCATTCTGTGCTGACTGTGCTGCTGCGCAGCAGAGAGCAGCCTCTGGACTGATTCCATTCAAATGCTTTTCCTGTATGAAAGTGAGCAGTGAAAGCAACGATGGAGGCGCCAATGTAAAGGGGATTGTGTGCTGAACAGGTCCAGCACCAGCTTTCAATCCTGGCTCTTCTGCTGTGGGAGCAGAGGCCAAATGTTCGTGCTGTACTAACTGTGCTGCTGGGCAGCTGAGAGACACCACCTGAGAATTTGGATTCAAATGGACTTTTAGGTATGAAACCGAGGAGAGACTGCAATGATGGTGACCCCGTTGCAAAGCTGCTTGTGTGCTGAAGAAGCAGAGCACTAGCTTTCCCTGCTGCTCCTTCTGCCGTGTGAGCAGATGCCACTGTTCATTCTGTGCTGACTGTGTTGCTGCGCAGCAGAGAGCAGCCTCTGGACTGATTCCATTCAAATGCTTTTCCTGTATGAAAGTGAGCAGTGAAAGCAACGATGAATGAACCAATATAAAAGGGATTGTGTGCTGAACAGGTCCAGCACCAGCTTTCAATCCTGGCTCTTCTGCTGTGGGAGCAGAGGCCAAACGTTCGTGCTGTACTCACTGTGCTGCTGGGCAGCTGAGAGACACCACCTGAGAATTTGGATTCAAATGGACTTTTAGGTATGAAGCCGAGGAGAGACTGCAATGATGGTGACCCCGTTGCAAAGCTGCTTGTGTGCTGAAGAAGCAGAGCACTAGCTTTCCCTGCTGCTCCTTCTGCCGTGTGAGCAGATGCCACTGTTCATTCTGTGCTGACTGTGCTGCTGCGCAGCAGAGAGCAGCCTCTGGACTGATTCCATTCAAATGCTTTTCCTGTATGAAAGAGAGCAGTGAAAGCAACGATGGAGGCGCCAATGTAAAGGGGATTGTGTGCTGAACAGGTCCAGTACCAGCTTTCAATCCTGGCTCTTCTGCTGTGGGAGCAGAGGCCAAACGTTCGTGCTGTACTCACTGTGCTGCTGGGCAGCTGAGCGACAGCACCTGAGAATTCGGATTCAAATGGACTTTTAGGTATGAAGCCGAGGAGAGACTGCAATGATGGTGACCCCGTTGCAAAGCTGCTTGTGTGCTGAAGAAGCAGAGCACTAGCTTTCCCTGCTGCTCCTTCTGCCGTGTGAGCAGATGCCACTGTTCATTCTGTGCTGACTGTGTTGCTGCGCAGCAGAGAGCAGCCTCTGGACTGATTCCATTCAAATGCTTTTCCTGTATGAATGTGAGCAGTGAAAGCAACGATGGAGGCACCAATGTAAAGGGGATTGTGTGCTGAACTGGTCCAGCACCAGCTTTCAATCCTGGCTCTTCTGCTGTGGGAGCAGATGCCAAGCGTTCGTGCTGTACTAACTGTGCTGCTGGGCAGCTGAGAGACACCACCTGAGAATTTGGATTCAAATGGACTTTTAGGTATGAAACCGAGGAGAGACTGCAATGATGGTGACCCCGTTGCAAAGCTGCTTGTGTGCTGAAGAAGCAGAGCACTAGCTTTGCCCGCTGCTCCTTCTGCCGTGTGAGCAGATGCCACTGTTCATTCTGTGCTGACTGTGTTGCTGCGCAGCAGAGAGCAGCCTCGGGACTGATTCCATTCAAATGCTTTTCCTGTATGAAAGTGAGCAGTGAAAGCAACGATGGAGGCACCAATGTAAAGGGGATTGTGTGCTGAACAGGTCCAGCACCCGCTTTCAATCCTGGCTCTTCTGCTGTGGGAGCAGAGGCCAAACGTTCGTGCTGTACTCACTGTGCTGCTGGGCAGCTGAGCGACACCACCTGAGAATTCGGATTCAAATGGACTTTTAGGTATGAAGCCGAGGAGAGACTGCAATGATGGTGACCCCGTTGCAAAGCTGCTTGTGTGCTGAAGAAGCAGAGCACTAGCTTTCCCTGCTGCTCCTTCTGCCGTGTGAGCAGATGCCACTGTTCATTCTGTGCTGTGTTGCTGCCAGCAGAGAGCAGGCTCTGGACGGATTCTATTCAAATGCTTTTCCTGTATGAAAGTGAGCAGTGAAAGCAACGATGAATGAACCAATATAAAAGGGATTGTGTGCTGAACAGGTCCAGCACCAGCTTTCAATCCTGGCTCTTCTGCTGTGGGAGCAGAGGCCCAACATTTGTGCTGTACTCACTGTGCTGCTGGGCAGCTGAGAGACACCACCTGAGAATTTGGATTCAAATGGACTTTTAGGTATGAAACCGAGGAGAGACTGCAATGATGGTGACCCCGTTGCAAAGCTGCTTGTGCGCTGAAGAAGCAGAGCACTAGCTTTCTCTGCTGCTCCTTCTGCCGTGTGAGCAGATGCCACTGTTCATTCTGTGCTGACTGTGTTGCTGCGCAGCAGAGAGCAGCCTCTGGACTGATTCCATTCAAATGCTTTTCCTGTATGAAAGTGAGCAGTGAAAGCAACGATGAATGAACCAATATAAAAGGGATTGTGTGCTGAACAGGTCCAGCACCAGCTTTCAATCCTGGCTCTTCTGCTGTGGGAGCAGAGGCCAAACGTTCGTGCTGTACTAACTGTGCTGCTGGGCAGCTGAGAGACACCACCTGAGAATTTGGATTCAAATGGACTTTTAGGTATGAAACCGAGGAGAGACTGCAATGATGGTGACCCCGTTGCAAAGCTGCTTGTGTGCTGAAGAAGCAGAGCACTAGCTTTCCCTGCTGCTCCTTCTGCCGTGTGAGCAGATGCCACTGTTCATTCTGTGCTGACTGTGCTGCTGCGCAGCAGAGAGCAGCCTCTGGACTGATTCCATTCAAATGCTTTTCCTGTATGAAAGTGAGCAGTGAAAGCAACGATGGAGGCGCCAATGTAAAGGGGATTGTGTGCTGAACAGGTCCAGCACCAGCTTTCAATCCTGGCTCTTCTGCTGTGGGAGCAGAGGCCAAACGTTCGTGCTGTACTCACTGTGCTGCTGGGCAGCTGAGACCGCTTGAGAATTTGGATTCAAATGGACTTTTAGGTATGAAACCGAGGAGAGACTGCAATGATGGTGACCCCGTTGCAAAGCTGCTTGTGTGCTGAAGAAGCAGAGCACTAGCTTTCCCTGCTGCTCCTTCTGCCGTGTGAGCAGATGCTACTGTTCATTCTGTGCTGACTGCGTTGCTGCGCAGCAGAGAGCAGCCTCTGGACTGATTCCATTCAAATGCTTTTCCTGTATGAAAGTGAGCAGTGAAAGCAACGATGAATGCACCAATGTAAAAGGGATTGTGTGCTGAACAGGTCCAGCACCAGCTTTCAATCCTGGCTCTTCTGCTGTGGGAGCAGAGGCCAAACGTTCGTGCTGTACTCACTGTGCTGCTGGGCAGCTGAGAGACACCACCTGAGAATTTGGATTCAAATGGACTTTTAGGTATGAAACCGAGGAGAGACTGCAATGATGGTGACCCCGTTGCAAAGCTGCTTGTGTGCTGAAGAAGCAGAGCACTAGCTTTCCCTGCTGCTCCTTCTGCCGTGTGAGCAGATGCCACTGTTCATTCTGTGCTGTGTTGCTGCCAGCAGGGAGCAGGCTCTGGACGGATTCTATTCAAATGCTTTTCCTGTATGAGTGTTAGCAGTGAAAGCAACGATGGAGGCACCAATGTAAAGGGGATTGTGTGCTGAACAGGTCCAGCACCAGCTTTCAATCCTGGCTCTTCTGCTGTGGGAGCAGAGGCCAAACGTTCGTGCTGTACTCACTGTGCTGCTAGGCAGCTGCGCGGCACCACCTGAGAATTCGGATTCAAATGGACTTTTAGGTATGAAACCGAGGAGAGACTGCAATGATGGTGACCCCGTTGCAAAGCTTCTTCTGTGCTGAAGAAGCAGAGCACTAGCTTTCTCTGCTGCTCCTTCTGCCGTGTGAGCAGATGCCACTGTTCATTCTGTGCTGACTGTGTTGCTGCGCAGCAGAGAGCAGCCTCTGGACTGATTCCATTCAAATGCTTTTCCTGTATGAAAGTGAGCAGTGAAAGCAACGATGAATGAACCAATATAAAAGGGATTGTGTGCTGAACAGGTCCAGCACCAGCTTTCAATCCTGGCTCTTCTGCTGTGGGAGCAGAGGCCAAACGTTCGTGCTGTACTAACTGTGCTGCTGGGCAGCTGAGAGACACCACCTGAGAATTTGGATTCAAATGGACTTTTAGGTATGAAACCGAGGAGAGACTGCAATGATGGTGACCCCGTTGCAAAGCTGCTTGTGTGCTGAAGAAGCAGAGCACTAGCTTTCCCTGCTGCTCCTTCTGCCGTGTGAGCAGATGCCACTGTTCATTCTGTGCTGACTGTGCTGCTGCGCAGCAGAGAGCAGCCTCTGGACTGATTCCATTCAAATGCTTTTCCTGTATGAAAGTGAGCAGTGAAAGCAACGATGGAGGCGCCAATGTAAAGGGGATTGTGTGCTGAACAGGTCCAGCACCAGCTTTCAATCCTGGCTCTTCTGCTGTGGGAGCAGAGGCCAAACGTTCGTGCTGTACTCACTGTGCTGCTGGGCAGCTGAGAGACACCACCTGAGAATTTGGATTCAAATGGACTTTTAGGTATGAAACCGAGGAGAGACTGCAATGATGGTGACCCCGTTGCAAAGCTGCTTGTGTGCTGAAGAAGCAGAGCACTAGCTTTCCCTGCTGCTCCTTCTGCCGTGTGTGCAGATGCCACTGTTCATTCTGTGCTGACTGTGTTGCTGTGCAGCAGAGAGCAGCCTCTGGACTGATTCCATTCAAATGCTTTTCCTGTATGAAAGTGAGCAGTGAAAGCAACGATGGAGGCACCAATGTAAAGGGGATTGTGTGCTGAACAGGTCCAGCACCAGCTTTCAATCCTGGCTCTTCTGCTGTGGGAGCAGAGGCCAAACGTTCGTGCTGTACTCACTGTGCTGCTGGGCAGCTGAGACCGCTTGAGAATTTGGATTCAAATGGACTTTTAGGTATGAAACCGAGGAGAGACTGCAATGATGGTGACCCCGTTGCAAAGCTGCTTGTGTGCTGAAGAAGCAGAGCACTAGCTTTCCCTGCTGCTCCTTCTGCCGTGTGAGCAGATGCTACTGTTCATTCTGTGCTGACTGCGTTGCTGCGCAGCAGAGAGCAGCCTCTGGACTGATTCCATTCAAATGCTTTTCCTGTATGAAAGTGAGCAGTGAAAGCAACGATGAATGCACCAATGTAAAAGGGATTGTGTGCTGAACAGGTCCAGCACCAGCTTTCAATCCTGGCTCTTCTGCTGTGGGAGCAGAGGCCAAACGTTCGTGCTGTACTCACTGTGCTGCTGGGCAGCTGAGAGACACCACCTGAGAATTTGGATTCAAATGGACTTTTAGGTATGAAACCGAGGAGAGACTGCAATGATGGTGACCCCGTTGCAAAGCTGCTTGTGTGCTGAAGAAGCAGAGCACTAGCTTTCCCTGCTGCTCCTTCTGCCGTGTGAGCAGATGCCACTGTTCATTCTGTGCTGTGTTGCTGCCAGCAGGGAGCAGGCTCTGGACGGATTCTATTCAAATGCTTTTCCTGTATGAGTGTTAGCAGTGAAAGCAACGATGGAGGCACCAATGTAAAGGGGATTGTGTGCTGAACAGGTCCAGCACCAGCTTTCAATCCTGGCTCTTCTGCTGTGGGAGCAGAGGCCAAACGTTCGTGCTGTACTAACTGTGCTGCTAGGCAGCTGAGCGACACCACCTGAGAATTCGGATTCAAATGGACTTTTAGGTATGAAGCCGAGGAGAGACTGCAATGATGTTGACCCCGTTGCAAAGCTGCTTGTGTGCTGAAGAAGCAGAGCACTAGCTTTCCCTGCTGCTCCTTCTGCCGTGTGAGCAGATGCCACTGTTCATTCTGTGCTGACTGTGTTGCTGCGCAGCAGAGAGCAGCCTCTGGACTGATTCCATTCAAATGCTTTTCCTGTATGAAAGTGAGCAGTGAAAGCAACGATGGAGGCACCAATGTAAAGGTGATTGTGTGCTGAACAGGTCCAGCACCAGCTTTCAATCCTGGCTCTTCTGCTGTGGGGGCAGAGGCCAAACGTTCGTGCTGTACTCACTGTGCTGCTGGGCAGCTGAGAGACACCACCTGAGAATTTGGATTCAAATGGACTTTTAGGTATGAACCCGAGGAGAGACTGCAATGATGGTGACCCCGTTGCAAAGCTGCTTGTGTGCTGAAGAAGCAGAGCACTAGCTTTCCCTGCTGCTCCTTCTGCCGTGTGAGCAGATGCCACTGTTCATTCTGTGCTGACTGTGCTGCTGCGCAGCAGAGAGCAGCCTCTGGACTGATTCCATTCAAATGCTTTTCCTGTATGAAAGTGAGCAGTGAAAGCAACGATGGAGGTGCCAATGTAAAAGGGATTGTGTGCTGAACAGGTCCAGCACCAGCTTTCAATCCTGGCTCTTCTGCTGTGGGAGCAGAGGCCAAACGTTCGTGCTGTACTCACTGTGCTGCTGGGCAGCTGAGAGACACCACCTGAGAATTTGGATTCAAATGGACTTTTAGGTATGAAGCCGAGGAGAGACTGCAATGATGGTGACCCCGTTGCAAAGCTGCTTGTGTGCTGAAGAAGCAGAGCACTAGCTTTCCCTGCTGCTCCTTCTGCCGTGTGAGCAGATGCCACTGTTCATTCTGTGCTGACTGTGTTCCTGCGCAGCAGAGAGCAGGCTCTGGACTGATTCCATTCAAATGCTTTTCCTGTATGAAAGTGAGCAGTGAAAGCAACGATGGAGGTGCCAATGTAAAGGGGATTGTGTGCTGAACAGGTCCAGCACCCGCTTTCAATCCTGGCTCTTCTGCTGTGGGAGCAGAGGCCAAACGTTCGTGCTGTACTCACTGTGCTGCTGGGCAGCTGAGAGACAGCACCTGAGAATTCGGATTCAAATGGACTTTTAGGTATGAAGCCGAGGAGAGACTGCAATGATGGTGACCCCGTTGCAAAGCTGCTTGTGTGCTGAAGAAGCAGAGCACTAGCTTTCCCTGCTGCTCCTTCTGCCGTGTGAGCAGATGCCACTGTTCATTCTGTGCTGACTGTGTTCCTGCGCAGCAGAGAGCAGGCTCTGGACTGATTCTATTCAAATGCTTTTCCTGTACGAGTGTTAGCAGTGAAAGCAACGATGGATGCACCAATGTAAAAGGGATTGTGTGCTGAACAGGTCCAGCACCAGCTTTCAATCCTTGCTCTTCTGCTGTGGGAGCAGATGCCAAACGTTCGTGCAGTACTCACTGTGCTGCTGGGCAGCTGAGACCGCTTGAGAATTTGGAT
This sequence comes from Pezoporus flaviventris, assembly GCF_033815535.1. Taxonomy (NCBI): domain Eukaryota; kingdom Metazoa; phylum Chordata; class Aves; order Psittaciformes; family Psittacidae; genus Pezoporus; species Pezoporus flaviventris. The sequence goes on along the minus strand of NW_026892753.1, from coordinate 46,173 downwards.
TCAAATGGACTTTTAGGTATGAAACCGAGGAGAGACTGGAATGATGGTGACCCCGTTGCAAAGCTGCTTGTGTGCTGAAGAGACACAGCACTAGCTTTCCCTCCTGGTCCTTCTGCCGTGTGAGCAGATGCTCCTGTTCATTCTGTGCTGTGTTGCTGCCAGCAGAGAGCAGGCTCTGGACTGATTCCATTCAAATGCTTTTCCTGTACGAGTGTTAGCAGTGAAAGCAACGATGGATGCACCAATGTAAAGGGGATTGTGTGCTGAACAGGTCCAGCACCAGCTTTCAATCCTTGCTCTTCTGCTGTGGGAGCAGATGACAAACGTTCGTGCTGTACTCACTGTGCTGCTGGGCAGCTGAGACCGCTTGAGAATTTGGATTCAAATGGACTTTTAGGTATGAAACCGAGGAGAGACTGAAATGATGGTGACCCCGTTGCAAAGCTGCTTGTGTGTTGAAGAAGCAGAGCACTAGCTTTCCCTGCTGCTCCTTCTGCCGTGTGAGCAGATGCCACTGTTCATTCTGTGCTGTGTTGCTGCCAGCAAGGAGCAGGCTCTGGACGGATTCTATTCAAATGCTTTTCCTGTATGAGTGTTAGCAGTGAAAGCAACGATGGAGGCACCAATGTAAAGGGGATTGTGTGCTGAACAGGTCCAGCACCAGCTTTCAATCCTGGCTCTTCTGCTGTGGGAGCAGAGGCCAAACGTTCGTGCTGTACTCACTGTGCTGCTAGGCAGCTGAGCGACACCACCTGAGAATTCGGATTCAAATGGACTTTTAGGTATGAAGCCGAGGAGAGACTGCAATGATGGTGACCCCGTTGCAAAGCTGCTTGTGTGCTGAAGAAGCAGAGCACTAGCTTTCCCTGCTGCTCCTTCTGCCGTGTGAGCAGATGCCACTGTTCATTCTGTGCTGACTGTGTTGCTGCGCAGCAGAGAGCAGCCTCTGGACTGATTCCATTCAAATGCTTTTCCTGTATGAATGTGAGCAGTGAAAGCAACGATGGAGGCACCAATGTAAAAGGGATTGTGTGCTGAACAGGTCCAGCACCAGCTTTCAATCCTGGCTCTTCTGCTGTGGGAGCAGAGGCCAAACGTTCGTGCAGTACTCACTGTGCTGCTGGGCAGCTGAGAGACACCACCTGAGAATTTGGATTCAAATGGACTTTTAGGTATGAAACCGAAGAGAGACTGCAATGATGGTGACCCCGTTACAAAGCTGCTTGTGTGCTGAAGAAGCAGAGCACTAGCTTTCCCTGCTGCTCCTTCTGCCGTGTGAGCAGATGCCACTGTTCATTCTGTGCTGACTGTGTTGCTGCGCAGCAGAGAGCAGCCTCTGGACTGATTCCATTCAAATGCTTTTCCTGTATGAAAGTGAGCAGTGAAAGCAACGATGAATGCACCAATGTAAAAGGGATTGTGTGCTGAACAGGTCCAGCACCAGCTTTCAATCCTGGCTCTTCTGCTGTGGGAGCAGAGGCCAAACGTTCGTGCTGTACTAACTGTGCTGCTGGGCAGCTGAGAGACACCACCTGAGAATTTGGATTCAAATGGACTTTTAGGTATGAAACCGAGGAGAGACTGCAATGATGGTGACCCCGTTGCAAAGCTTCTTGTGTGCTGAAGAGACACAGCACTAGCTTTCCCTCCTGGTCCTTCTGCCGTGTGAGCAGATGCCCCTGTTCATTCTGTGCTGTGTTGCTGCCAGCAGGGAGCAGGCTCTGGACTGATCCTATTCTAATGCTTTTTCTGTACGAGTGTTAGCAGTGAAAGCAACGATGGATGCACCAATGTAAAGGGGATTGTGTGCTGAACAGGTCCAGCACCAGCTTTCAATCCTTGCTCTTCTGCTGTGGGAGCAGAGGCCAAACGTTCGTGCTGTACTCACTGTGCTGCTGGGCAGCTGAGAGACACCACCTGAGAATTTGGATTCAAATGGACTTTTAGGTATGAAACCGAGGAGAGACTGCAATGATGGTGACCCCGTTGCAAAGCTGCTTGTGTGCTGAAGAAGCAGAGCACTAGCTTTCCCTGCTGCTCCTTCTGCCGTGTGAGCAGATGCCACTGTTCATTCTGTGCTGACTGTGTTCCTGCGCAGCAGAGAGCAGCCTCTGGACTGATTCTATTCAAATGCTTTTCCTGTACGAGTGTTAGCAGTGAAAGCAATGATGGATGCACCAATGTAAAGGGGATTGTGTGCTGAACAGGTCCAGCACCAGCTTTCAATCCTTGCTCTTCTGCTGTGGGAGCAGATGCCAAACGTTCGTGCAGTACTCACTGTGCTGCTGGGCAGCTGAGACCGCTTGAGAATTTGGATTCAAATGGACTTTTAGGTATGAAACCGAGGAGAGACTGCAATGATGGTGACCCCGTTGCAAAGCTGCTTGTGTGCTGAAGAAGCAGAGCACTAGCTTTCCCTGCTGCTCCTTCTGCCGTGTGAGCAGATGCCACTGTTCATTCTGTGCTGACTGTGTTGCTGCGCAGCAGAGAGCAGCCTCTGGACTGATTCCATTCAAATGCTTTTCCTGTATGAAAGTGAGCAGTGAAAGCAACGATGAATGCACCAATGTAAAAGGGATTGTTTGCTGAACAGGTCCAGCACCAGCTTTCAATCCTGGCTCTTCTGCTGTGGGAGCAGAGGCCAAACGTTCGTGCTGTACTAACTGTGCTGCTGGGCAGCTGAGAGACACCACCTGAGAATTTGGATTCAAATGGACTTTTAGGTAGGAAACCGAGGAGAGACTGCAATGATGGTGACCCCGTTGCAAAGCTTCTTGTGTGCTGAAGAGACACAGCACTAGCTTTCCCTCCTGGTCCTTCTGCCGTGTGAGCAGATGCCCCTGTTCATTCTGTGCTGTGTTGCTGCCAGCAGGGAGCAGGCTCTGGACTGATTCTATTCTAATGCTTTTTCTGTACGAGTGTTAGCAGTGAAAGCAACGATGGATGCACCAATGTAAAGGGGATTGTGTGCTGAACAGGTCCAGCACCAGCTTTCAATCCTTGCTCTTCTGCTGTGGGAGCAGAGGCCAAACGTTCGTGCTGTACTCACTGTGCTGCTGGGCAGCTGAGAGACACCACCTGAGAATTTGGATTCAAATGGACTTTTAGGTATGAAACCGAGGAGAGACTGCAATGATGGTGACCCCGTTGCAAAGCTGCTTGTGTGCTGAAGAAGCAGAGCACTAGCTTTCCCTGCTGCTCCTTCTGCCGTGTGAGCAGATGCCACTGTTCATTCTGTGCTGACTGTGTTCCTGGGCAGCAGAGAGCAGGCTCTGGACTGATTCTATTCAAATGCTTTTGCTGTACGAGTGTTAGCAGTGAAAGCAACGATGGATGCACCAATGTAAAGGGGATTGTGTGCTGAACAGGTCCAGCACCAGCTTTCAATCCTTGCTCTTCTGCTGTGGGAGCAGATGCCAAACGTTCGTGCAGTACTCACTGTGCTGCTGGGCAGCTGAGACCGCTTGAGAATTTGGATTCAAATGGACTTTTAGGTATGAAACCGAGGAGAGACTGCAATGATGGTGACCCCGTTGCAAAGCAGCTTGTGTGCTGAAGAGGCGGAGCACTAGCTTTCCCTGCTGGTCCTTCTGCCCTTGAGCAGATGCTACTTTTCATTCTGTGCTGACTGTGTTGCTGCGCAGCAGAGAGCAGCCTCGGGACTGATTCCATTCAAATGCTTTTCTTGTTTGAAAGTGAGCAGTGAAAGCAACGATGAATGCACCAATGTAAAAGGGATTGTGTGCTGAACAGGTCCAGCACCAGCTTTCAATCCTGGCTCTTCTGCTGTGGGAGCAGAGGACAAACGTTCGTGCTGTACTAACTGTGCTGCTGGGCAGCTGAGCGACACCACCTGAGAATTCGGATTCAAAAGGACTTTTAGGTATGAAACCGAGGAGAGACTGCAATGATGGTGACCCCGTTGCAAAGCTGCTTGTGTGCTGAAGAAGCAGAGCACTAGCTTTCCCTGCTGCTCTTCTGCCGTGTGAGCAGATGCCACTGTTCATTCTGTGCTGTGTTGCTGCCAGCAGGGAGCAGGCTCTGGACGGATTCTATTCAAATGCTTTTCCTGTATGAGTGTTAGCAGTGAAAGCAACGATGGAGGCACCAATGTAAAGGGGATTGTGTGCTGAACAGGTCCAGCACCAGCTTTCAATCCTGGCTCTTCTGCTGTGGGAGCAGAGGCCAAACGTTCGTGCTGTACTAACTGTGCTGCTGGGCAGCTGAGAGACACCACCTGAGAATTTGGATTCAAATGGACTTTTAGGTATGAAACCGAGGAGAGACTGCAATGATGGTGACCCCGTTGCAAAGCTGCTTGTGTGCTGAAGAAGCAGAGCACTAGCTTTCCCTGCTGCTCCTTCTGCCGTGTGAGCAGATGCCACTGTTCATTCTGTGCTGTGTTGCTGCCAGCAGGGAGCAGCCTCTGGACTGATTCCATTCAAATGCTTTTCCTGTATGAATGTGAGCAGTGAAAGCAACGATGGAGGCACCAATGTAAAGGGGATTGTGTGCTGAACTGGTCCAGCACCAGCTTTCAATCCTGGCTCTTCTGCTGTGGGAGCAGAGGACAAACGTTCGTGCTGTACTAACTGTGCTGCTGGGCAGCTGAGAGACACCACCTGAGAATTTGGATTCAAAAGGACTTTTAGGTATGAACCCGAGGAGAGACTGCAATGATGGTGACCCCGTTGCAAAGCTGCTTGTGTGCTGAAGAAGCAGAGCACTAGCTTTCCCTGCTGCTCCTTCTGCCGTGTGAGCAGATGCCACTGTTCATTCTGTGCTGACTGTGTTGCTGCGCAGCAGAGAGCAGCCTCTGGACTGATTCCATTCAAATGCTTTTCCTGTATGAAAGTGAGCAGTGAAAGCAACGATGAATGCACCAATGTAAAAGGGATTGTGTGCTGAACAGGTCCATCACCAGCTTTCAATCCTGGCTCTTCTGCTGTGGGAGGAGAGGCGAAACGTTCGTGCTGTACTAACTGTGCTGCTGGGCAGCTGAGAGACACCACCTGAGAATTTGGATTCAAATGGACTTTTAGGTACGAAAAAGAGGACAGACTGCAATGATGGTGACCCCGTTGCAAAGCTGCTTGTGTGCTGAAGAAGCAGAGCACTAGCTTTCCCTGCTGCTCCTTCTGCCGTGTGAGCAGATGCTACTGTTCATTCTGTGCTGACTGTGTTGCTGCGCAGCAGAGAGCAGCCTCTGGACTGATTCCATTCAAATGCTTTTCCTGTATGAATGTGAGCAGTGAAAGCAACGATGGAGGCACCAATGTAAAGGGGATTGTGTGCTGAACAGGTCCAGCACCAGCTTTCAATCCTGGCTCTTCTGCTGTGGGAGCAGAGGCCAAACGTTCGTGCTGTACTCACTGTGCTGGTGGGCAGCTGAGACCGCTTGAGAATTTGGATTCAAATGGACTTTTAGGTATGAAACCGAGGAGAGACTGCAATGATGGTGACCCCGTTGCAAAGCTGCTTGTGTGCTGAAGAAGCAGAGCACTAGCTTTCCCTGCTGCTCCTTCTGCCGTGTGAGCAGATGCCACTGTTCATTCTGTGCTGTGTTGCTGCCAGCAGGGAGCAGGCTCTGGACGGATTCTATTCAAATGCTTTTCCTGTATGAGTGTTAGCAGTGAAAGCAACGATGGAGGCACCAATGTAAAGGGGATTGTGTGCTGAACAGGTCCAGCACCAGCTTTCAATCCTGGCTCTTCTGCTGTGGAAGCAGAGGCCAAACGTTCGTGCGGTACTAACTGTGCTGCTGGGCAGCTGAGAGACACCACCTGAGAATTTGGATTCAAATGGACTTTTAGGTATGAAACCGAAGAGAGACTGCAATGATGGTGACCCCGTTGCAAAGCTGCTTGTGTGCTGAAGAAGCAGAGCACTAGCTTTCCCTGCTGCTCCTTCTGCCGTGTGAGCAGATGCCACTGTTCATTCTGTGCTGACTGTGTTCCTGCGCAGCAGAGAGCAGCCTCTGGACTGATTCCATTCAAATGCTTTTCCTGTATGAAAGTGAGCAGTGAAAGCAACGATGAATGCACCAATGTAAAAGGGATTGTGTGCTGAACAGGTCCAGCACCAGCTTTCAATCCTGGCTCTTCTGCTGTGGGAGCAGAGGCCAAACGTTCGTGCTGTACTCACTGTGCTGCTGGGCAGCTGAGACCGCTTGAGAATTTGGATTCAAATGGACTTTTAGGTATGAACCCGAGGAGAGACTGCAATGATGGTGACCCCGTTGCAAAGCTGCTTGTGTGCTGAAGAAGCAGAGCACTAGCTTTCCCTGCTGCTCCTTCTGCCGTGTGAGCAGATGCCACTGTTTATTCTGTGTTGTGTTGCTGCCAGCAGGGAGCAGGCTCTACTCTGTTTCTATTCAACTGCTTTTCCTGTATGAGTGTTAGCAGTGAAAGCAACGATGGAGGCACCAATGTAAAGGGGATTGTGTGCTGAACAGGTCCAGCACCAGCTTTCAATCCTTGCTCTTCTGCTGTGGGAGCAGATGCCAAACGTTCGTGCTGTACTCACTGTGCTGCTGGGCAGCTGAGCGACACCACCTGAGAATTCGGATTCAAATGGACTTTTAGGTATGAAGCCGAGGAGAGACTGCAATGATGGTGACCCCGTTGCAAAGCTGCTTGTGTGCTGAAGAAGCAGAGCACGAGCTTTCCCTGCTGCTCCTTCTGCCGTGTGAGCAGATGCCACTGTTCATTCTGTGCTGACTGTGTTCCTGCGCAGCAGAGAGCAGGCTCTGGACTGATTCCATTCAAATGCTTTTCCTGTATGAAAGTGAGCAGTGAAAGCAACGATGGATGCACCAATGTAAAAGGGATTGTGTGCTGAACAGGTCCAGCACCAGCTTTCAATCCTGGCTCTTCTGCTGTGGGAGCAGATGCCAAACGTTCGTGCTGTACTAACTGTGCTGCTGGGCAGCTGAGAGACACCACCTGAGAATTTGGATTCAAATGGACTTTTAGGTATGAAACCGAGGAGAGACTGCAATGATGGTGACCCCGTTGCAAAGCTGCTTGTGTGCTGAAGAAGCAGAGCACTAGCATTCCCTGCTGCTCCTTCTGCCGTGTGAGCAGATGCCACTGTTCATTCTGTGCTGTGTTGCTGCCAGCAGGGAGCAGGCTCTGGACTGATTCTATTCAAATGCTTTTCCTGTATGAGTGTTAGCAGTGAAAGCAACGATGGAGGCACCAATGTAAAGGGGATTGTGTGCTGAACAGGTCCAGCACCAGCTTTCAATCCTGGCTCTTCTGCTGTGGGAGCAGAGGCCAAACGTTCGTGCTGTACTAACTGTGCTGCTGGGCAGCTGAGAGACACCACCTGAGAATTTGGATTCAAATGGACTTTTAGGTAGGAAACCGAGGAGAGACTGCAATGATGGTGACCCCGTTGCAAAGCTTCTTGTGTGCTGAAGAGACACAGCACTAGCTTTCCCTGCTGGTCCTTCTGCCGTGTGAGCAGATGCTCCTGTTCATTCTGTGCTGTGTTGCTGCCAGCAGGGAGCAGGCTCTGGACTGATTCTATTCAAATGCTTTTCCTGTACGAGTGTTAGCAGTGAAAGCAACGATGGATGCACCAATGTAAAGGGGATTGTGTGCTGAACAGGTCCAGCACCAGCTTTCAATCCTTGCTCTTCTGCTGTGGGAGCAGATGCCAAACGTTCGTGCTGTACTCACTGTGCTGCTGGGCATCTGAGACCCCTTGAGAATTTGGATTCAAATGGACTTTTAGGTATGAAACCGAGGAGAGACTGCAATGATGGTGACCCCGTTGCAAAGCTGCTTGTGTGCTGAAGAAGCAGAGCACTAGCTTTCCCTGCTGCTCCTTCTGCCTTGTGAGCAGATGCCACTGTTCATTCTGTGCTGACTGTGTTGCTGCGCAGCAGAGAGCAGCCTCTGGACTGATTCCATTCAAATGCTTTTCCTGTATGAATGTGAGCAGTGAAAGCAACGATGGAGGCACCAATGTAAAGGTGATTGTGTGCTGAACAGGTCCAGCACCAGCTTTCAATCCTGGCTCTTCTGCTGTGGGAGCAGATGCCAAACGTTCGTGCTGTACTAACTGTGCTGCTGGGCAGCTGAGAGACACCACCTGAGAATTTGGATTCAAATGGACTTTTAGGTATGAACCCGAGGAGAGACTGCAATGATGGTGACCCCTTTGCAAAGCTGCTTGTGTGCTGAAGAAGCAGAGCACTAGCTTTCCCTGCTGCTCCTTCTGCCGTGTGAGCAGATGCCACTGTTCATTCTGTGCTGACTGTGTTCCTGCGCAGCAGAGAGCAGGCTCTGGACTGATTCCATTCAAATGCTTTTCCTGTATGAAAGTGAGCAGTGAAAGCAACGATGGAGGCACCAATGTAAAGGGGATTGTGTGCTGAACAGGTCCAGCACCAGCTTTCAATCCTGGCTCTTCTGCTGTGGGAGCAGAGGCCAAACGTTCGTGCTGTACTCACTGTGCTGCAGTGCAGCTGAGAGACACCACCTGAGAATTTGGATTCAAATGGACTTTTAGGTATGAAACCGAGGAGAGACTGCAATGATGGTGACCCCGTTGCAAAGCTGCTTGTGTGCTGAAGAAGCAGAGCACTAGCTTTCCCTGCTGCTCCTTCTGCCGTGTGAGCAGATGCCACTGTTCATTCTGTCCTGTGTTGCTGCCAGCAGGGAGCAGGCTCTGGACTGATTCTATTCAAATGCTTTTCCTGTATGAGTGTTAGCAGTGAAAGCAACGATGGAGGCACCAATGTAAAGGGGATTGTGTGCTGAACAGGTCCAGCACCAGCTTTCAATCCTGGCTCTTCTGCTGTGGGAGCAGAGGCCAAACGTTCGTGCTGTACTCACTGTGCTGCTGGGCAGCTGAGCGACACCACCTGAGAATTCGGATTCAAATGGACTTTTAGGTATGAAGCCGAGGAGAGACTGCAATGATGGTGACCCCGTTGCAAAGCTGCGTGTGTGCTGAAGAAGCAGAGCACTAGCTTTCCCTGCTGCTCCTTCTGCCGTGTGAGCAGATGCCACTGTTCATTCTGTGCTGACTGTGTTGCTGCGCAGCAGAGAGCAGCCTCTGGACTGATTCCATTCAAATGCTTTTCCTGTATGAATGTGAGCAGTGAAAGCAACGATGGAGGCACCAATGTAAAGGTGATTGTGTGCTGAACAGGTCCAGCACCAGCTTTCAATCCTGGCTCTTCTGCTGTGGGAGCAGATGCCAAACGTTCGTGCTGTACTAACTGTGCTGCTGGGCAGCTGAGAGACACCACCTGAGAATTTGGATTCAAATGGACTTTTAGGTATGAACCCGAGGAGAGACTGCAATGATGGTGACCCCTTTGCAAAGCTGCTTGTGTGCTGAAGAAGCAGAGCACTAGCTTTCCCTGCTGCTCCTTCTGCCGTGTGAGCAGATGCCACTGTTCATTCTGTGCTGACTGTGTTCCTGCGCAGCAGAGAGCAGGCTCTGGACTGATTCCATTCAAATGCTTTTCCTGTATGAAAGTGAGCAGTGAAAGCAACGATGGAGGCACCAATGTAAAGGGGATTGTGTGCTGAACAGGTCCAGCACCAGCTTTCAATCCTGGCTCTTCTGCTGTGGGAGCAGAGGCCAAATGTTCGTGCTGTACTCACTGTGCTGCAGGGCAGCTGAGAGACACCACCTGAGAATTTGGATTCAAATGGACTTTTAGGTATGAAACCGAGGAGAGACTGCAATGATGGTGACCCCGTTGCAAAGCTGCTTGTGTGCTGAAGAAGCAGAGCACTAGCTTTCCCTGCTGCTCCTTCTGCCGTGTGAGCAGATGCCCCTGTTCATTCTGTGCTGACTGTGTTGCTGCGCAGCAGGGAGCAGGCTCTGGACTGATTCCATTCAAATGCTTTTCCTGTATGAATGTGAGCAGTGAAAGCAACGATGGAGGCACCAATGTAAAGGGGATTGTGTGCTGAACAGGTCCAGCACCAGCTTTCAATCCTGGCTCTTCTGCTGTGGGAGCAGAGGCCAAACGTTCGTGCTGTACTAACTGTGCTGCTGGGCAGCTGAGAGACACCACCTGAGAATTTGGATTCAAATGGACTTTTAGGTATTACCCGAGGAGAGACTGCAATGATGGTGACCCCGTTGCAAAGCTGCTTGTGTGCTGAAGAAGCAGAGCACTAGCTTTCCCTGCTGCTCCTTCTGCCGTGTGAGCAGATGCCACTGTTCATTCTGTGCTGACTGTGCTGCTGCGCAGCAGAGAGCAGCCTCTGGACTGATTCCATTCAAATGCTTTTCCTGTATGAAAGTGAGCAGTGAAAGCAACGATGGAGGCGCCAATGTAAAGGGGATTGTGTGCTGAACAGGTCCAGCACCCGCTTTCAATCCTGGCTCTTCTGCTGTGGGAGCAGAGGCCAAACGTTCGTGCTGTACTCACTGTGCTGCTGGGCAGCTGAGCGACACCACCTGAGAATTTAGATTCAAATGGACTTTTAGGTATGAAACCGAGGAGAGACTGCAATGATGGTGACCCCGTTACAAAGCTGCTTGTGTGCTGAAGAAGCCCAGCACTAGCTTTCCCTGCTGCTCCTTCTGCCGTGTGAGCAGATGCCACTGTTCATTCTGTGCTGTGTTGCTGCCAGCAGGGAGCAGGCTCTGGACGGATTCTATTCAAATGCTTTTCCTGTATGAGTGTTAGCAGCGAAAGCAACGATGGAGGCACCAATGTAAAGGGGATTGTGTGCTGAACAGGTCCAGCACCAGCTTTCAATCCTGGCTCTTCTGCTGTGGGAGCAGAGGCCAAACGTTCGTGCTGTACTCACTGTGCTGCTGGGCAGCTGAGAGACACCACCTGAGAATTTGGATTCAAATGGACTTTTAGGTATGAAACCGAGGAGAGACTGCAATGATGGTGACCCCGTTGTAAAGCTGCTTGTGTGCTGAAGAAGCAGAGCACTAGCTTTCCCTGCTGCTCCTTCTGCCGTGTGAGCAGATGCCACTGTTCATTCTGTGCTGACTGTGTTGCTGCGCAGCAGAGAGCAGCCTCTGGACTGATTCCATTCAAATGCTTTTCCTGTATGAATGTGAGCAGTGAAAGCAACGATGGAGGCACCAATGTAAAGGTGATTGTGTGCTGAACAGGTCCAGCACCAGCTTTCAATCCTTGCTCTTCTGCTGTGGGAGCAGATGCCAAACGTTCGTGCTGTACTCACTGTGCTGCTGGGCAGCTGAGACCACCTGAGAATTTGGATTCAAATGGACTTTTAGGTATGAACCCGAGGAGAGACTGCAATGATGGTGACCCCGTTGCAAAGCTGCTTGTTTGCTGAAGAGACACAGCCCGAGCTTTCCCTGCTGGTCCTTCTGCCGTGTGAGCAGATGCCACTGTTCATTCTGTGCTGTGTTGCTGCCAGCAGGGAGCAGCCTCTGGACTGATTCCATTCAAATGCTTTTCCTGTATGAATGTGAGCAGTGAAAGCAACGATGGAGGCACCAATGTAAAGGTGATGGTGTGCTGAACAGGTCCAGCACCAGCTTTCAATCCTGGCTCTTCTGCTGTGGGAGCAGAGGCCAAACGTTCGTGCTGTACTAACTGTGCTGCTGGGCAGCTGAGACCGCTTGAGAATTTGGATTCAAATGGACTTTTAGGTATGAAACCGAGGAGAGACTGCAATGATGGTGACCCCGTTGCAAAGCTGCTTGTGTGCTGAAGAAGCAGAGCACTAGCTTTCCCTGCTGCTCCTTCTGCCGTGTGAGCAGATGCCACTGTTCATTCTGTGCTGTGTTGCTGCCAGCAGGGAGCAGGCTCTGGACGGATTCTATTCAAATGCTTTTCCTGTATGAGTGTTAGCAGTGAAAGCAACGATGGAGGCACCAATGTAAAGGGGATTGTGTGCTGAACAGGTCCAGCACCAGCTTTCAATCCTGGCTCTTCTGCTGTGGGAGCAGAGGCCAAACGTTCGTGCTGTACTCACTGTGCTGCTGGGCAGCTGAGCGACACCACCTGAGAATTCGGATTCAAATGGACTTTTAGGTATGAAGCCGAGGAGAGACTGCAATGATGGTGACCCCGTTGCAAAGCTGCTTGTGTGCTGAAGAAGCAGAGCACTAGCTTTCCCTGCTGCTCCTTCTGCCATGTGAGCAGATGCCACTGTTCATTCTGTGCTGTGTTGCTGCGCAGCAGAGAGCAGCCTCTGGACTGATTCCATTCAAATGCTTTTCCTGTATGAATGTGAGCAGTGAAAGCAACGATGGAGGCACCAATGTAAAGGGGATTGTGTGCTGAACAGGTCCAGCACCAGCTTTCAATCCTGGCTCTTCTGCTGTGGGAGCAGAGGCCAAACGTTCGTGCTGTACTCACTGTGCTGCTGGGCAGCTGAGAGACACCACCTGAGAATTTGGATTCAAATGGACTTTTAGGTATGAAACCGAGGAGAGACTGCAATGATGGTGACCCCGTTGCAAAGCTGCTTGTGTGCTGAAGAAGCAGAGCACTAGCTTTACCTGCTGCTCCTTCTGCCGTGTGAGCAGATGCCACTGTTCATTCTGTGCTGACTGTGTTGCTGCGCAGCAGAGAGCAGCCTCTGGACTGATTCCATTCAAATGCTTTTCCTGTATGAATGTGAGCAGTGAAAGCAACGATGGAGGCACCAATGTAAAGGTGATTGTGTGCTGAACAGGTCCAGCACCAGCTTTCAATCCTGGCTCTTCTGCTGTGGGAGCAGAGGCCAAACGTTCGTGCTGTACTCACTGTGCTGCTGGGCAGCTGAGAGACACCACCTGAGAATTTGGATTCAAATGGACTTTTAGGTATGAAACCGAGGAGAGACTGCAATGATGGTGACCCCGTTGCAAAGCTGCTTGTGTGCTGAAGAAGCAGAGCACTAGCTTTCTCTGCTGCCCCTTCTGCCGTGTGAGCAGATGCCACTGTTCATTCTGTGCTGACTGTGTTGCTGCGCAGCAGAGAGCAGCCTCTGGACTGATTCCATTCAAATGCTTTTCCTGTATGAAAGTGAGCAGTGAAAGCAACGATGGATGCACCAATGTAAAGGGGATTGTGTGCTGAACAGGTCCAGCACCAGCTTTCAATCCTTGCTCTTCTGCTGTGGGAGCAGATGCCAAAAGTTCGTGCAGTACTCACTGTGCTGCTGGGCAGCTGAGACCGCTTGAGAATTTGGATTCAAATGGACTTTTAGGTATGAAACCGAGGAGAGACTGCAATGATGGTGACCCCGTTGCAAAGCTGCTTGTGTGCTGAAGAAGCAGAGCACTAGCTTTCCCTGCTGCTCCTTCTGCCGTGTGAGCAGATGCTACTGTTCATTCTGTGCTGACTGTGTTGCTGCGCAGCAGAGAGCAGCCTCTGGACTGATTCCATTCAAATGCTTTTCCTGTATGAAAGTGAGCAGTGAAAGCAACGATGAATGCACCAAAGTAAAAGGGATTGTGTGCTGAACAGGTCCAGCACCAGCTTTCAATCCTGTCTCTTCTGCTGTGGGAGCAGAGGCCAAACGTTCGTGCTGTACTCACTGTGCTGCTGGGCAGCTGAGAGACACCACCTGAGAATTTGGATTCAAATTGACTTTGAGGTATGAAACCGAGGAGAGACTGCAATGATGGTGACCCCGTTGCAAAGCTGCTTGTGTGCTGAAGAAGCAGAGCACTAGCTTTCCCTGCTGCTCCTTCTGCCGTGTGAGCAGATGCCACTGTTCATTCTGTGCTGACTGTGATGCTGCGCAGCAGAGAGCAGGCTGTGGACTGATTCTATTCAAATGCTTTTCCTGTATGAAAGAGAGCAGTGAAAGCAACGATGGATGCACCAATGTAAAGGGGATTGTGTGCTGAACAGGTCCAGCACCAGCTTTCAATCCTTGCTCTTCTGCTGTGGGAGCAGATGCCAAACGTTCGTGCTGTACTCACTGTGCTGCTGGGCAGCTGAGAGACACCACCTGAGAATTTGGATTCAAATGGACTTTTAGGTATGAAACCGAGGAGAGACTGCAATGATGGTGACCCCGTTGCAAAGCTGCTTGTGTGCTGAAGAAGCAGAGCACTAGCTTTCCCTGCTGCTCCTTCTGCCGTGTGAGCAGATGCCACTGTTCATTCTGTGCTGTGTTGCTGCCAGCAGGGAGCAGGCTCTGGACGGATTCTATTCAAATGCTTTTCCTGTATGAGTGTTAGCAGTGAAAGCAACGATGGAGGCACCAATGTAAAGGGGATTGTGTGCTGAACAGGTCCAGCACCAGCTTTCAATCCTGGCTCTTCTGCTGTGGGAGCAGAGACCAAACGTTCGTGCTGTACTCACTGTGCTGCTGGGCAGCTGAGCGACACCACCTGAGAATTCGGATTCAAATGGACTTTTAGGTATGAAGCCGAGGAGAGACTGCAATGATGGTGACCCCGTTGCAAAGCTGCTTGTGTGCTGAAGAAGCAGAGCACTAGCTTTCCCTGCTGCTCCTTCTGCCGTGTGAGCAGATGCCACTCTTCATTCTGTGCTGACTGTGTTGCTGCGCAGCAGAGAGCAGCCTCTGGACTGATTCCATTCAAATGCTTTTCCTGTATGAATGTGAGCATTGAAAGCAACGATGGAGGCACCAATGTAAAGGTGATTGTGTGCTGAACAGGTCCAGCACCAGCTTTCAATCCTGGCTCTTCTGCTGTGGGAGCAGAGGCCAAACGTTCGTGCTGTACTCACTGTGCTGCTGGGCAGCTGAGAGACACCACCTGAGAATTTGGATTCAAATGGACTTTTAGGTATGAAACCGAGGAGAGACTGCAATGATGGTGACCCCGTTGCAAAGCTGCTTGTGTGCTGAAGAAGCAGAGCACTAGCTTTCTCTGCTGCCCCTTCTGCCGTGTGAGCAGATGCCACTGTTCATTCTGTGCTGACTGTGTTGCTGCGCAGCAGAGAGCAGCCTCTGGACTGATTCCATTCAAATGCTTTTCCTGTATGAAAGTGAGCAGTGAAAGCAACGATGGATGCACCAATGTAAAGGGGATTGTGTGCTGAACAGGTCCAGCACCAGCTTTCAATCCTTGCTCTTCTGCTGTGGGAGCAGATGCCAAAAGTTCGTGCAGTACTCACTGTGCTGCTGGGCAGCTGAGACCGCTTGAGAATTTGGATTCAAATGGACTTTTAGGTATGAAACCGAGGAGAGACTGCAATGATGGTGACCCCGTTGCAAAGCTGCTTGTGTGCTGAAGAAGCAGAGCACTAGCTTTCCCTGCTGCTCCTTCTGCCGTGTGAGCAGATGCTACTGTTCATTCTGTGCTGACTGTGTTGCTGCGCAGCAGAGAGCAGCCTCTGGACTGATTCCATTCAAATGCTTTTCCTGTATGAAAGTGAGCAGTGAAAGCAACGATGAATGCACCAAAGTAAAAGGGATTGTGTGCTGAACAGGTCCAGCACCAGCTTTCAATCCTGGCTCTTCTGCTGTGGGAGCAGAGGCCAAACGTTCGTGCTGTACTCACTGTGCTGCTGGGCAGCTGAGAGACACCACCTGAGAATTTGGATTCAAATTGACTTTGAGGTATGAAACCGAGGAGAGACTGCAATGATGGTGACCCCGTTGCAAAGCTGCTTGTGTGCTGAAGAAGCAGAGCACTAGCTTTCCCTGCTGCTCCTTCTGCCGTGTGAGCAGATGCCACTGTTCATTCTGTGCTGACTGTGATGCTGCGCAGCAGAGAGCAGGCTGTGGACTGATTCTATTCAAATGCTTTTCCTGTATGAAAGAGAGCAGTGAAAGCAACGATGGATGCACCAATGTAAAGGGGATTGTGTGCTGAACAGGTCCAGCACCAGCTTTCAATCCTTGCTCTTCTGCTGTGGGAGCAGATGCCAAACATTCGTGCTGTACTCACTGTGCTGCTGGGCAGCTGAGAGACACCACCTGAGAATTTGGATTCAAATGGACTTTTAGGTATGAAACCGAGGAGAGACTGCAATGATGGTGACCCCGTTGCAAAGCTGCTTGTGTGCTGAAGAAGCAGAGCACTAGCTTTCCCTGCTGCTCCTTCTGCCGTGTGAGCAGATGCCACTGTTCATTCTGTGCTGTGTTGCTGCCAGCAGGGAGCAGGCTCTGGACGGATTCTATTCAAATGCTTTTCCTGTATGAGTGTTAGCAGTGAAAGCAACGATGGAGGCACCAATGTAAAGGGGATTGTGTGCTGAACAGGTCCAGCACCAGCTTTCAATCCTGGCTCTTCTGCTGTGGGAGCAGAGGCCAAACGTTCGTGCTGTACTCACTGTGCTGCTGGGCAGCTGAGCGACACCACCTGAGAATTCGGATTCAAATGGACTTTTAGGTATGAAGCCGAGGAGAGACTGCAATGATGGTGACCCCGTTGCAAAGCTGCTTGTGTGCTGAAGAAGCAGAGCACTAGCTTTCCCTGCTGCTCCTTCTGCCGTGTGAGCAGATGCCACTCTTCATTCTGTGCTGACTGTGTTGCTGCGCAGCAGAGAGCAGCCTCTGGACTGATTCCATTCAAATGCTTTTCCTGTATGAATGTGAGCAGTGAAAGCAACGATGGAGGCACCAATGTAAAGGTGATTGTGTGCTGAACAGGTCCAGCACCAGCTTTCAATCCTGGCTCTTCTGCTGTGGGAGCAGAGGCCAAACGTTCGTGCTGTACTAACTGTGCTGCTGGGCAGCTGAGAGACACCACCTGAGAATTTGGATTCAAATGGACTTTTAGGTATGAACCCGAGGAGAGACTGCAATGATGGTGACCCCGTTGCAAAGCTGCTTGTGTGCTGAAGAAGCAGAGCACTAGCTTTCCCTGCTGCTCTTCTGCCGTGTGAGCAGATGCCACTGTTCATTCTGTGCTGTGTTGCTGCCAGCAGGGAGCAGGCTCTGGACGGATTCTATTCAAATGCTTTTCCTGTATGAGTGTTAGCAGTGAAAGCAACGATGGAGGCACCAATGTAAAGGGGATTGTGTGCTGAACAGGTCCAGCACCAGCTTTCAATCCTGGCTCTTCTGCTGTGGGAGCAGAGGCCAAACGTTCGTGCTGTACTAACTGTGCTGCTGGGCAGCTGAGAGACACCACCTGAGAATTTGGATTCAAATGGACTTTTAGGTATGAACCCGAGGAGAGACTGCAATGATGGTGACCCCGTTGCAAAGCTGCTTGTGTGCTGAAGAAGCAGAGCACTAGCTTTCCCTGCTGCTCCTTCTGCCGTGTGAGCAGATGCCACTGTTCATTCTGTGCTGACTGTGTTGCTGCGCAGCAGAGAGCAGCCTCTGGACTGATTCCATTCAAATGCTTTTCCTGTATGAAAGTGAGCAGTGAAAGCAACGATGAATGCACCAATGTAAAAGGGATTGTGTGCTGAACAGGTCCAGCACCAGCTTTCAATCCTGGCTCTTCTGCTGTGGGAGCAGAGGCCAAACGTTCGTGCTGTACTAACTGTGCTGCTGGGCAGCTGAGAGACCCCACCTGAGAATTTGGATTCAAACGGACTTTTAGGTATGAAACCGAGGAGAGACTGCAATGATGGTGACCCCGTTGCAAAGCTTCTTGTGTGCTGAAGAGACACAGCACTAGCTTTCCCTGCTGGTCCTTCTGCCGTGTGAGCAAATGCCACTGTTCATTCTGTGGTGTGTTGCTGCCAGCAGGGAGCAGGCTCTGGACTGATTCTATTCAAATGCTTTTCCTGTACGAGTGTTAGCAGTGAAAGCAACGATGGATGCACCAATGTAAAGGGGATTGTGTGCTGAACAGGTCCAGCACCAGCTTTCAATCCTTGCTCTTCTGCTGTGGGAGCAGAGGCCAAACGTTCGTGCTGTACTCACTGTGCTGCTGGGCAGCTGAGACCGCTTGAGAATTTGGATTCAAATGGACTTTTAGGTATGAAACCGAGGAGAGACTGCAATGATGGTGACCCCGTTGCAAAGCTGCTTGTGTGCTGAAGAAGCAGAGCACTAGCTTTCCCTGCTGCTCCTTCTGCCGTGTGAGCAGATGCCACTGTTCATTCTGTGCTGTGTTGCTGCCAGCAGAGAGCAGGCTCTGGACTGATTCCATTCAAATGCTTTTCCTGTATGAAAGTGAGCAGTGAAAGCAACGATGGAGGCACCAATGTAAAGGGGATTGTGTGCTGAACAGGTCCAGCACCAGCTTTCAATCCTGGCTCTTCTGCTGTGGGAGCAGAGGACAAACGTTCGTGCTGTACTCACTGGCGGCTGGGCAGCTGAGAGACACCACCTGAGAATTTGGATTCAAATGGACTTTTAGGTATGAAACCGAGGAGAGACTGCAATGATGGTGACCCCGTTGCAAAGCTGCTTGTGTGCTGAAGAAGCAGAGCACTAGCTTTCCCTGCTGGTCCTTCTGCCATGTGAGCAGATGCCACTGTTCATTCTGTGCTGTGTTGCTGCCAGCAGGGAGCAGGCTCTGGACGGATTCTATTCAAATGCTTTTCCTGTATGAGTGTTAGCAGTGAAAGCAACGATGGAGGCGCCAATGTAAAGGGGATTGTGTGCTGAACAGGTCCAGCACCAGCTTTCAATCCTGGCTCTTCTGCTGTGGGAGCAGAGGCAAACCTTCGTGCTGTACTCACTGTGCTGCTGGGCAGCTGAGAGACACCACCTGAGAATTTGGATTCAAATGGACTTTTAGGTATGAAACCGAGGAGAGACTGCAATGATGGTGACCCCGTTGCAAAGCTGCTTGTGTGCTGAAGAAGCAGAGCACTAGCTTTCCCTGCTGCTCCTTCTGCCGTGTGAGCAGATGCCACTGTTCATTCTGTGCTGACTGTGTTGCTGCGCAGCAGAGAGCAGCCTCTGGACTGATTCCATTCAAATGCTTTTCCTGTATGAAAGTGAGCAGTGAAAGCAACGATGAATGCACCAATGTAAAAGGGATTGTGTGCTGAACAGGTCCAGCACCAGCTTTCAATCCTGGCTCTTCTGCTGTGGGAGCAGAGGCCAAACGTTCGTGCTGTACTAACTGTGCTGCTGGGCAGCTGAGCGACACCACCTGAGAATTCGGATTCAAAAGGACTTTTAGGTATGAAGCCGAGGAGAGACTGCAATGATGGTGACCCCGTTGCAAAGCTGCTTGTGTGCTGAAGAAGCAGAGCACTAGCTTTCCCTGCTGCTCTTCTGCCGTGTGAGCAGATGCTACTGTTCATTCTGTGCTGTGTTGCTGCCAGCAGGGAGCAGGCTCTGGACGGATTCTATTCAAATGCTTTTCCTGTATGAGTGTTAGCAGTGAAAGCAACGATGGAGGCACCAATGTAAAGGGGATTGTGTGCTGAACAGGTCCAGCACCAGCTTTCAATCCTGGCTCTTCTGCTGTGGGAGCAGAGGCCAAACGTTCGTGCTGTACTCACTGTGCTGCTAGGCAGCTGAGCGACACCACCTGAGAATTCGGATTCAAATGGACTTTTAGGTATGAAGCCGAGGAGAGACTGCAATGATGGTGACCCCGTTGCAAAGCTGCTTGTGTGCTGAAGAAGCAGAGCACTAGCTTTCCCTGCTGCTCCTTCTGCCGTGTGAGCAGATGCCACTCTTCATTCTGTGCTGACTGTGTTGCTGCGCAGCAGAGAGCAGCCTCTGGACTGATTCCATTCAAATGCTTTTCCTGTATGAAAGTGAGCAGTGAAAGCAACGATGGAGGCACCAATGTAAAGGTGATTGTGTGCTGAACAGGTCCAGCACCAGCTTTCAATCCTGGCTCTTCTGCTGTGGGAGCAGAGGCCAAACGTTCGTGCTGTACTAACTGTGCTGCTGGGCAGCTGAGAGACACCACCTGAGAATTTGGATTCAAATGGACTTTTAGGTATGAACCCGAGGAGAGACTGCAATGATGGTGACCCCGTTGCAAAGCTGCTTGTGTGCTGAAGAAGCAGAGCACTAGCTTTCCCTGCTGCTCTTCTGCCGTGTGAGCAGATGCCACTGTTCATTCTGTGCTGTGTTGCTGCCAGCAGGGAGCAGGCTCTGGACGGATTCTATTCAAATGCTTTTCCTGTATGAGTGTTAGCAGTGAAAGCAACGATGGAGGCACCAATGTAAAGGGGATTGTGTGCTGAACAGGTCCAGCACCAGCTTTCAATCCTGGCTCTTCTGCTGTGGGAGCAGAGGCCAAACGTTCGTGCTGTACTAACTGTGCTGCTGGGCAGCTGAGAGACACCACCTGAGAATTCGGATTCAAATGGACTTTTAGGTATGAAGCCGAGGAGAGACTGCAATGATGGTGACCCCGTTGCAAAGCTGCTTGTGTGCTGAAGAAGCAGAGCACTAGCTTTCCCTGCTGCTCCTTCTGCCGTGTGAGCAGATGCCACTGTTCATTCTGTGCTGACTGTGTTGCTGCGCAGCAGAGAGCAGCCTCTGGACTGATTCCATTCAAATGCTTTTCCTGTATGAAAGTGAGCAGTGAAAGCAACGATGAATGCACCAATGTAAAAGGGATTGTGTGCTGAACAGGTCCAGCACCAGCTTTCAATCCTGGCTCTTCTGCTGTGGGAGCAGAGGCCAAACGTTCGTGCTGTACTAACTGTGCTGCTGGGCAGCTGAGAGACCCCACCTGAGAATTTGGATTCAAACGGACTTTTAGGTATGAAACCGAGGAGAGACTGCAATGATGGTGACCCCGTTGCAAAGCTTCTTGTGTGCTGAAGAGACACAGCACTAGCTTTCCCTGCTGGTCCTTCTGCCGTGTGAGCAGATGCCACTGTTCATTCTGTGCTGTGTTGCTGCCAGCAGGGAGCAGGCTCTGGACGGATTCTATTCAAATGCTTTTCCTGTACGAGTGTTAGCAGTGAAAGCAACGATGGATGCACCAATGTAAAGGGGATTGTGTGCTGAACAGGTCCAGCACCAGCTTTCAATCCTTGCTCTTCTGCTGTGGGAGCAGAGGCCAAACGTTCGTGCTGTACTCACTGTGCTGCTGGGCAGCTGAGACCGCTTGAGAATTTGGATTCAAATGGACTTTTAGGTATGAAACCGAGGAGAGACTGTAATGATGGTGACCCCGTTGCAAAGCTGCTTGTGTGCTGAAGAAGCAGAGCACTAGCTTTCCCTGCTGCTCCTTCTGCCGTGTGAGCAGATGCCACTGTTCATTCTGTGCTGACTGTGTTGCTGCGCAGCAGAGAGCAGCCTCGGGACTGATTCCATTCAAATGCTTTTCCTGTATGAAAGTGAGCAGTGAAAGCAACGATGAATGCACCAATGTAAAAGGGATTGTGTGCTGAACAGGTCCAGCACCAGCTTTCAATCCTGGCTCTTCTGCTGTGGGAGCAGAGGCCAAACGTTCGTGCTGTACTAACTGTGCTGCTGGGCAGCTGAGAGACACCACCTGAGAATTCGGATTCAAAAGGACTTTTAGGTATGAAGCCGAGGAGAGACTGCAATGATGGTGACCCCGTTGCAAAGCTGCTTGTGTGCTGAAGAAGCAGAGCACTAGCTTTCCCTGCTGCTCTTCTGCCGTGTGAGCAGATGCCACTGTTCATTCTGTGCTGTGTTGCTGCCAGCAGGGAGCAGGCTCTGGACGGATTCTATTCAAATGCTTTTCCTGTATGAGTGTTAGCAGTGAAAGCAACGATGGAGGCACCAATGTAAAGGGGATTGTGTGCTGAACAGGTCCAGCACCAGCTTTCAATCCTGGCTCTTCTGCTGTGGGAGCAGAGGCCAAACGTTCGTGCTGTACTCACTGTGCTGCTGGGCAGCTGAGCGACACCACCTGAGAATTCGGATTCAAATGGACTTTTAGGTATGAAGCCGAGGAGAGACTGCAATGATGGTGACCCCGTTGCAAAGCTGCTTGTGTGCTGAAGAAGCAGAGCACTAGCTTTCCCTGCTGCTCCTTCTGCCGTGTGAGCAGATGCCACTGTTCATTCTGTGCTGACTGTGTTGCTGCGCAGCAGAGAGCAGCCTCTGGACTGATTCCATTCAAATGCTTTTCCTGTATGAAAGTGAGCAGTGAAAGCAACGATGAATGCACCAATGTAAAAGGGATTGTGTGCTGAACAGGTCCAGCACCAGCTTTCAATCCTGGCTCTTCTGCTGTGGGAGCAGAGGCCAAACGTTCGTGCTGTACTAACTGTGCTGCTGGGCGACTGAGAGACACCACCTGAGAATTTGGATTCAAATGGACTTTTAGGTATGAAACCGAGGAGAGACTGCAATGATGGTGACCCCGTTGCAAAGCTGCTTGTGTGCTGAAGAAGCAGAGCACTAGCTTTCCCTGCTGCTCCTTCTGCCGTGTGAGCAGATGCCACTGTTCATTCTGTGCTGACTGTGTTGCTGCCAGCAGAGAGCAGGCTCTGGACTGATTCTATTCAAATGCTTTTCCTGTATGAGTGTTAGCAGTGAAAGCAACGATGGATGCACCAATGTAAAGGGGATTGTGTGCTGAAAAGGTCCAGCACCAGCTTTCAATCCTTGCTCTTCTGCTATGGGAGCAGATGCCAAACGTTCGTGCTGTACTCACTATGCTGCTGGGCAGCTGAGAGACACCGCTTGAGAATTTGGATTCAAATGGACTTTTAGGTATGAAACCGAGGAGAGACTGCAATGATGGTGACCCCGTTGCAAAGCTTCTTGTGTGCTGAAGAGACACAGCACTAGCTTTCCCTGCTGGTCCTTCTGCCGTGTGAGCAGATGCCACTGTTCATTCTGTGCTGTGTTGCTGCCAGCAGGGAGCAGGCTCTGGACTGATTCTATTCAAATGCTTTTCCTGTACGAGTGTTAGCAGTGAAAGCAACGATGGATGCACCAATGTAAAGGGGATTGTGTGCTGAACAGGTCCAGCACCAGCTTTCAATCCTTGCTCTTCTGCTGTGGGAGCAGAGGCCAAACGTTCGTGCTGTACTCACTGTGCTGCTGGGCAGCTGAGACCGCTTGAGAATTTGGATTCAAATGGACTTTTAGGTATGAAACCGAGGAGAGACTGTAATGATGGTGACCCCGTTGCAAAGCTGCTTGTGTGCTGAAGAAGCAGAGCACTAGCTTTCCCTGCTGCTCCTTCTGCCGTGTGAGCAGATGCCACTGTTCATTCTGTGCTGTGTTGCTGCCAGCAGGGAGCAGGCTCTGGACTGATTCTATTCAAATGCTTTTCCTGTATGAGTGTTAGCAGTGAAAGCAACGATGGAGGCACCAATGTAAAGGGGATTGTGTGCTGAACAGGTCCAGCACCAGCTTTCAATCCTGGCTCTTCTGCTGTGGGAGCAGAGGCCAAACGTTCATGCTGTACTCACTGTGCTGCTGGGCAGCTGAGCGACACCACCTGAGAATTCGGATTCAAATGGACTTTTAGGTATGAAGCCGAGGAGAGACTGCAATGATGGTGACCCCGTTGCAAAGCTGCTTGTGTGCTGAAGAAGCAGAGCACTAGCTTTCCCTGCTGCTCCTTCTGCCGTGTGAGCAGATGCCACTGTTCATTCTGTGCTGACTGTGTTGCTGCGCAGCAGAGAGCAGCCTCGGGACTGATTCCATTCAAATGCTTTTCCTGTATGAAAGTGAGCAGTGAAAGCAACGATGAATGCACCAATGTAAAAGGGATTGTGTGCTGAACAGGTCCAGCACCAGCTTTCAATCCTGGCTCTTCTGCTGTGGGAGCAGAGGCCAAACGTTCGTGCTGTACTCACTGTGCTGCTGGGCAGCTGAGCGACACCACCTGAGAATTCGGATTCAAATGGACTTTTAGGTATGAAGCCGAGGAGAGACTGCAATGATGGTGACCCCGTTGCAAAGCTGCTTGTGTGCTGAAGAAGCAGAGCACTAGCTTTCCCTGCTGCTCCTTCTGCCGTGTGAGCAGATGCCACTGTTCATTCTGTGCTGACTGTGTTGCTGCGCAGCAGAGAGCAGCCTCTGGACTGATTCCATTCAAATGCTTTTCCTGTATGAAAGTGAGCAGTGAAAGCAACGATGAATGCACCAATGTAAAAGGGATTGTGTGCTGAACAGGTCCAGCACCAGCTTTCAATCCTGGCTCTTCTGCTGTGGGAGCAGAGGCCAAACGTTCGTGCTGTACTAACTGTGCTGCTGGGCAGCTGAGAGACCCCACCTGAGAATTTGGATTCAAACGGACTTTTAGGTATGAAACCGAGGAGAGACTGCAATGATGGTGACCCCGTTGCAAAGCTTCTTGTGTGCTGAAGAGACACAGCACTAGCTTTCCCTGCTGGTCCTTCTGCCGTGTGAGCAGATGCCACTGTTCATTCTGTGCTGTGTTGCTGCCAGCAGGGAGCAGGCTCTGGACGGATTCTATTCAAATGCTTTTCCTGTACGAGTGTTAGCAGTGAAAGCAACGATGGATGCACCAATGTAAAGGGGATTGTGTGCTGAACAGGTCCAGCACCAGCTTTCAATCCTTGCTCTTCTGCTGTGGGAGCAGAGGCCAAACGTTCGTGCTGTACTCACTGTGCTGCTGGGCAGCTGAGACCGCTTGAGAATTTGGATTCAAATGGACTTTTAGGTATGAAACCGAGGAGAGACTGTAATGATGGTGACCCCGTTGCAAAGCTGCTTGTGTGCTGAAGAAGCAGAGCACTAGCTTTCCCTGCTGCTCCTTCTGCCGTGTGAGCAGATGCCACTGTTCATTCTGTGCTGACTGTGTTGCTGCGCAGCAGAGAGCAGCCTCGGGACTGATTCCATTCAAATGCTTTTCCTGTATGAAAGTGAGCAGTGAAAGCAACGATGAATGCACCAATGTAAAAGGGATTGTGTGCTGAACAGGTCCAGCACCAGCTTTCAATCCTGGCTCTTCTGCTGTGGGAGCAGAGGCCAAACGTTCGTGCTGTACTAACTGTGCTGCTGGGCAGCTGAGAGACACCACCTGAGAATTCGGATTCAAAAGGACTTTTAGGTATGAAGCCGAGGAGAGACTGCAATGATGGTGACCCCGTTGCAAAGCTGCTTGTGTGCTGAAGAAGCAGAGCACTAGCTTTCCCTGCTGCTCTTCTGCCGTGTGAGCAGATGCCACTGTTCATTCTGTGCTGTGTTGCTGCCAGCAGGGAGCAGGCTCTGGACGGATTCTATTCAAATGCTTTTCCTGTATGAGTGTTAGCAGTGAAAGCAACGATGGAGGCACCAATGTAAAGGGGATTGTGTGCTGAACAGGTCCAGCACCAGCTTTCAATCCTGGCTCTTCTGCTGTGGGAGCAGAGGCCAAACGTTCGTGCTGTACTCACTGTGCTGCTGGGCAGCTGAGCGACACCACCTGAGAATTCGGATTCAAATGGACTTTTAGGTATGAAGCCGAGGAGAGACTGCAATGATGGTGACCCCGTTGCAAAGCTGCTTGTGTGCTGAAGAAGCAGAGCACTAGCTTTCCCTGCTGCTCCTTCTGCCGTGTGAGCAGATGCCACTGTTCATTCTGTGCTGACTGTGTTGCTGCGCAGCAGAGAGCAGCCTCTGGACTGATTCCATTCAAATGCTTTTCCTGTATGAAAGTGAGCAGTGAAAGCAACGATGAATGCACCAATGTAAAAGGGATTGTGTGCTGAACAGGTCCAGCACCAGCTTTCAATCCTGGCTCTTCTGCTGTGGGAGCAGAGGCCAAACGTTCGTGCTGTACTAACTGTGCTGCTGGGCGACTGAGAGACACCACCTGAGAATTTGGATTCAAATGGACTTTTAGGTATGAAACCGAGGAGAGACTGCAATGATGGTGACCCCGTTGCAAAGCTGCTTGTGTGCTGAAGAAGCAGAGCACTAGCTTTCCCTGCTGCTCCTTCTGCCGTGTGAGCAGATGCCACTGTTCATTCTGTGCTGACTGTGTTGCTGCCAGCAGAGAGCAGGCTCTGGACTGATTCTATTCAAATGCTTTTCCTGTATGAGTGTTAGCAGTGAAAGCAACGATGGATGCACCAATGTAAAGGGGATTGTGTGCTGAAAAGGTCCAGCACCAGCTTTCAATCCTTGCTCTTCTGCTATGGGAGCAGATGCCAAACGTTCGTGCTGTACTCACTATGCTGCTGGGCAGCTGAGAGACACCGCTTGAGAATTTGGATTCAAATGGACTTTTAGGTATGAAACCGAGGAGAGACTGCAATGATGGTGACCCCGTTGCAAAGCTTCTTGTGTGCTGAAGAGACACAGCACTAGCTTTCCCTGCTGGTCCTTCTGCCGTGTGAGCAGATGCCACTGTTCATTCTGTGCTGTGTTGCTGCCAGCAGGGAGCAGGCTCTGGACTGATTCTATTCAAATGCTTTTCCTGTACGAGTGTTAGCAGTGAAAGCAACGATGGATGCACCAATGTAAAGGGGATTGTGTGCTGAACAGGTCCAGCACCAGCTTTCAATCCTTGCTCTTCTGCTGTGGGAGCAGAGGCCAAACGTTCGTGCTGTACTCACTGTGCTGCTGGGCAGCTGAGACCGCTTGAGAATTTGGATTCAAATGGACTTTTAGGTATGAAACCGAGGAGAGACTGTAATGATGGTGACCCCGTTGCAAAGCTGCTTGTGTGCTGAAGAAGCAGAGCACTAGCTTTCCCTGCTGCTCCTTCTGCCGTGTGAGCAGATGCCACTGTTCATTCTGTGCTGTGTTGCTGCCAGCAGGGAGCAGGCTCTGGACTGATTCTATTCAAATGCTTTTCCTGTATGAGTGTTAGCAGTGAAAGCAACGATGGAGGCACCAATGTAAAGGGGATTGTGTGCTGAACAGGTCCAGCACCAGCTTTCAATCCTGGCTCTTCTGCTGTGGGAGCAGAGGCCAAACGTTCATGCTGTACTCACTGTGCTGCTGGGCAGCTGAGCGACACCACCTGAGAATTCGGATTCAAATGGACTTTTAGGTATGAAGCCGAGGAGAGACTGCAATGATGGTGACCCCGTTGCAAAGCTGCTTGTGTGCTGAAGAAGCAGAGCACTAGCTTTCCCTGCTGCTCCTTCTGCCGTGTGAGCAGATGCCACTGTTCATTCTGTGCTGACTGTGTTGCTGCGCAGCAGAGAGCAGCCTCGGGACTGATTCCATTCAAATGCTTTTCCTGTATGAAAGTGAGCAGTGAAAGCAACGATGAATGCACCAATGTAAAAGGGATTGTGTGCTGAACAGGTCCAGCACCAGCTTTCAATCCTGGCTCTTCTGCTGTGGGAGCAGAGGCCAAACGTTCGTGCTGTACTCACTGTGCTGCTGGGCAGCTGAGCGACACCACCTGAGAATTCGGATTCAAATGGACTTTTAGGTATGAAGCCGAGGAGAGACTGCAATGATGGTGACCCCGTTGCAAAGCTGCTTGTGTGCTGAAGAAGCAGAGCACTAGCTTTCCCTGCTGCTCCTTCTGCCGTGTGAGCAGATGCCACTGTTCATTCTGTGCTGACTGTGTTGCTGCGCAGCAGAGAGCAGCCTCTGGACTGATTCCATTCAAATGCTTTTCCTGTATGAAAGTGAGCAGTGAAAGCAACGATGAATGCACCAATGTAAAAGGGATTGTGTGCTGAACAGGTCCAGCACCAGCTTTCAATCCTGGCTCTTCTGCTGTGGGAGCAGAGGCCAAACGTTCGTGCTGTACTAACTGTGCTGCTGGGCGACTGAGAGACACCACCTGAGAATTTGGATTCAAATGGACTTTTAGGTATGAAACCGAGGAGAGACTGCAATGATGGTGACCCCGTTGCAAAGCTGCTTGTGTGCTGAAGAAGCAGAGCACTAGCTTTCCCTGCTGCTCCTTCTGCCGTGTGAGCAGATGCCACTGTTCATTCTGTGCTGACTGTGTTGCTGCCAGCAGAGAGCAGGCTCTGGACTGATTCTATTCAAATGCTTTTCCTGTATGAGTGTTAGCAGTGAAAGCAACGATGGATGCACCAATGTAAAGGGGATTGTGTGCTGAAAAGGTCCAGCACCAGCTTTCAATCCTTGCTCTTCTGCTATGGGAGCAGATGCCAAACGTTCGTGCTGTACTCACTATGCTGCTGGGCAGCTGAGAGACACCGCTTGAGAATTTGGATTCAAATGGACTTTTAGGTATGAAACCGAGGAGAGACTGCAATGATGGTGACCCCGTTGCAAAGCTGCTTGTGTGCTGAAGAAGCAGAGCACTAGCTTTCCCTGCTGGTCCTTCTGCCGTGTGAGCAGATGCCACTGTTCATTCTGTGCTGTGTTGCTGCCAGCAGAGAGCAGCCTCTGGACTGATTCCATTCAAATGCTTTTCCTGTATGAATGTGAGCAGTGAAAGCAACGATGGAGGCACCAATGTAAAGGTGATTGTGTGCTGAACAGGTCCAGCACCAGCTTTCAATCCTGGCTCTTCTGCTGTGGGAGCAGAGGCCAAACGTTCGTGCTGTACTAACTGTGCTGCTGGGAAGCTGAGCGACACCACCTGAGAATTCGGATTCAAAAGGACTTTTAGGTATGAAGCCGAGGAGAGACTGCAATGATGGTGACCCCGTTGCAAAGCTTCTTGTGTGCTGAAGAGACACAGCGCTAGCTTTCCCTGCTGGTCCTTCTGCCGTGTGAGCAGATGCCCCTGTTCATTCTGTGCTGTGTTGCTGCCAGCAGGGAGCAGGCTCTGGACTGATTCTATTCAAATGCTTTTCCTGTACGAGTGTTAGCAGTGAAAGCAACGATGGATGCACCAATGTAAAGGGGATTGTGTGCTGAACAGGTCCAGCACCAGCTTTCAATCCTTGCTCTTCTGCTGTGGGAGCAGAGGCCAAACGTTCGTGCTGTACTCACTGTGCTGCTGGGCAGCTGAGACCGCTTGAGAATTTGGATTCAAATGGACTTTTAGGTATGAAACCGAGGAGAGACTGCAATGATGGTGACCCCGTTGCAAAGCTGCTTGTGTGCTGAAGAAGCAGAGCACTAGCTTTCCCTGCTGCTCCTTCTGCCGTGTGAGCAGATGCCACTGTTCATTCTGTGCTGACTGCGTTGCTGCGCAGCAGAGAGCAGGCTCTGGACTGATTCTATTCAAATGCTTTTCCTGTACGAGTGTTAGCAGTGAAAGCAACGATGGATGCACCAATGTAAAGGGGATTGTGTGCTGAACAGGTCCAGCACCAGCTTTCAATCCTTGCTCTTCTGCTGTGGGAGCAGATGCCAAACGTTCGTGCAGTACTCACTGTGCTGCTGGGCAGCTGAGACCGCTTGAGAATTTGGATTCAAATGGACTTTTAGGTATGAAACCGAGGAGAGACTGCAATGATGGTGACCCCGTTGCAAAGCTGCTTGTGTGCTGAAGAAGCAGAGCACTAGCTTTCCCTGCTGCTCCTTCTGCCGTGTGAGCAGATGCCACTGTTCATTCTGTGCTGACTGTGTTGCTGCGCAGCAGAGAGCAGCCTCGGGACTGATTCCATTCAAATGCTTTTCCTGTATGAAAGTGAGCAGTGAAAGCAACGATGAATGCACCAATGTAAAAGGGATTGTGTGCTGAACAGGTCCAGCACCAGCTTTCAATCCTGGCTCTTCTGCTGTGGGAGCAGAGGCCAAACGTTCGTGCTGTACTAACTGTGCTGCTGGGCAGCTGAGAGACACCACCTGAGAATTCGGATTCAAAAGGACTTTTAGGTATGAAGCCGAGGAGAGACTGCAATGATGGTGACCCCGTTGCAAAGCTGCTTGTGTGCTGAAGAAGCAGAGCACTAGCTTTCCCTGCTGCTCTTCTGCCGTGTGAGCAGATGCCACTGTTCATTCTGTGCTGTGTTGCTGCCAGCAGGGAGCAGGCTCTGGACGGATTCTATTCAAATGCTTTTCCTGTATGAGTGTTAGCAGTGAAAGCAACGATGGAGGCACCAATGTAAAGGGGATTGTGTGCTGAACAGGTCCAGCACCAGCTTTCAATCCTGGCTCTTCTGCTGTGGGAGCAGAGGCCAAACGTTCATGCTGTACTCACTGTGCTGCTAGGCAGCTGAGCGACACCACCTGAGAATTCGGATTCAAATGGACTTTTAGGTATGAAGCCGAGGAGAGACTGCAATGATGGTGACCCCGTTGCAAAGCTGCTTGTGTGCTGAAGAAGCAGAGCACTAGCTTTCCCTGCTGCTCCTTCTGCCGTGTGAGCAGATGCCACTGTTCATTCTGTGCTGACTGTGTTGCTGCCAGCAGAGAGCAGGCTCTGGACTGATTCTATTCAAATGCTTTTCCTGTATGAGTGTTAGCAGTGAAAGCAACGATGGATGCACCAATGTAAAGGGGATTGTGTGCTGAAAAGGTCCAGCACCAGCTTTCAATCCTTGCTCTTCGGCTGTGGGAGCAGATGCCAAACGTTCGTGCTGTACTCACTATGCTGCTGGGCAGCTGAGAGACACCGCTTGAGAATTTGGATTCAAATGGACTTTTAGGTATGAAACCGAGGAGAGACTGCAATGATGGTGACCCCGTTGCAAAGCTGCTTGTGTGCTGAAGAAGCAGAGCACTAGCTTTCCCTGCTGGTCCTTCTGCCGTGTGAGCAGATGCCACTGTTCATTCTGTGCTGTGTTGCTGCCATCAGAGAGCAGCCTCTGGACTGATTCCATTCAAATGCTTTTCCTGTATGAATGTGAGCAGTGAAAGCAACGATGGAGGCACCAATGTAAAGGTGATTGTGTGCTGAACAGGTCCAGCACCAGCTTTCAATCCTGGCTCTTCTGCTGTGGGAGCAGAGGCCAAACGTTCGTGCTGTACTAACTGTGCTGCTGGGAAGCTGAGCGACACCACCTGAGAATTCGGATTCAAAAGGACTTTTAGGTATGAAGCCGAGGAGAGACTGCAATGATGGTGACCCCGTTGCAAAGCTTCTTGTGTGCTGAAGAGACACAGCGCTAGCTTTCCCTGCTGGTCCTTCTGCCGTGTGAGCAGATGCCCCTGTTCATTCTGTGCTGTGTTGCTGCCAGCAGGGAGCAGGCTCTGGACTGATTCTATTCAAATGCTTTTCCTGTACGAGTGTTAGCAGTGAAAGCAACGATGGATGCACCAATGTAAAGGGGATTGTGTGCTGAACAGGTCCAGCACCAGCTTTCAATCCTGGCTCTTCTGCTGTGGGAGCAGAGGCCAAACGTTCGTGCTGTACTAACTGTGCTGCTGGGCAGCTGAGAGACACCACCTGAGAATTTGGATTCAAATGGACTTTTAGGTATGAAACCGAGGAGAGACTGCAATGATGGTGACCCCGTTGCAAAGCTGCTTGTGTGCTGAAGAAGCAGAGCACTAGCTTTCCCTGCTGCTCCTTCTGCCGTGTGAGCAGATGCTACTGTTCATTCTCAGCTGACTGTGTTGCTGCGCAGCAGAGAGCAGCCTCTGGACTGATTCCATTCAAATGCTTTTCCTGTATGAAAGTGAGCAGTGAAAGCAACGATGAATGCACCAATGTAAAAGGGATTGTGTGCTGAACAGGTCCAGCACCCGCTTTCAATCCTGGCTCTTCTGCTGTGGGAGCAGAGGCCAAACGTTCGTGCTGTACTAACTGTGCTGCTGGGCAGCTGAGAGACACCACCTGAGAATTTGGATTCAAATGGACTTTTAGGTATGAAGCCGAGGAGAGACTGCAATGATGGTGACCCCGTTGCAAAGCTGCTTGTGTGCTGAAGAAGCAGAGCACTAGCTTTCCCTGCTGCTCCTTCTGCCGTGTGAGCAGATGCCACTGTTCATTCTGTGCTGACTGTGTTGCTGCGCAGCAGAGAGCAGGCTCTGGACTGATTCTATTCAAATGCTTTTCCTGCACGAGTGTTAGCAGTGAAAGCAACGATGGATGCACCAATGTAAAGGGGACTGTGTGCTGAAAAGGTCCAGCACCAGCATTCAATCCTTGCTCTTCTGCTGTGGGAGCAGATGCCAAACGTTCGTGCAGTACTCACTGTGCTGCTGGGCAGCTGAGACCGCTTGAGAATTTGGATTCAAATGGACTTTTAGGTATGAAACCGAGGAGAGACTGCAATGATGGTGACCCCGTTGCAAAGCAGCTTGTGTGCTGAAGAGGCAGAGCACTAGCTTTCCCTGCTGGTCCTTCTGCCCTTGAGCAGATGCAACTGTTCATTCTGTGCTGACTGTGTTGCTGCGCAGCAGAGAGCAGCCTCTGGACTGATTCCATTCAAATGCTTTTCTTGTATGAAAGTGAGCAGTGAAAGCAACGATGAATGCACCAATGTAAAAGGGATTGTGTGCTGAACAGGTCCAGCACCAGCTTTCAATCCTGGCTCTTCTGCTGTGGGAGCAGAGGCCAAACGTTCGTGCAGTACTCACTGTGATGCTGGGCAGCTGAGACCGCTTGAGAATTTGGATTCAAATGGACTTTTAGGTATGAACCCGAGGAGAGACTGCAATGATGGTGACCCCGTTGC
The DNA here is from genome assembly GCF_033815535.1 of Pezoporus flaviventris. Classification (NCBI taxonomy): domain Eukaryota; kingdom Metazoa; phylum Chordata; class Aves; order Psittaciformes; family Psittacidae; genus Pezoporus; species Pezoporus flaviventris. Next base: position 14,015 of record NW_026892753.1, on the reverse strand, counting down.
AAAGCTGCTTGTGTGCTGAAGAAGCAGAGCACTAGCTTTCCCTGCTGCTCCTTCTGCCGTGTGAGCAGATGCCACTGTTCATTCTGTGCTGACTGTGTTGCTGCGCAGCAGAGAGCAGCCTCTGGACTGATTCCATTCAAATGCTTTTCTTGTATGAAAGTGAGCAGTGAAAGCAACGATGAATGCACCAATGTAAAAGGGATTGTGTGCTGAACAGGTCCAGCACCAGCTTTCAATCCTGGCTCTTCTGCTGTGGGAGCAGAGGCCAAACGTTCGTGCTGTACTAACTGTGCTGCTGGGCAGCTGAGAGACACCACCTGAGAATTTGGATTCAAATGGACTTTTAGGTATGAAGCCGAGGAGAGACTGCAATGATGGTGACCCCGTTGCAAAGCTGCTTGTGTGCTGAAGAAGCAGAGCACTAGCTTTCCCTGCTGCTCTTCTGCCGTGTGAGCAGATGCCACTGTTCATTCTGTGCTGTGTTGCTGCCAGCAGGGAGCAGGCTCTGGACGGATTCTATTCAAATGGTTTTCCTGTATGAGTGTTAGCAGTGAAAGCAACGATGGAGGCACCAATGTAAAGGGGATTGTGTGCTGAACAGGTCCAGCACCAGCTTTCAATCCTGGCTCTTCTGCTGTGGGAGCAGAGGCCAAACGTTCGTGCTGTACTAACTGTGCTGCTGGGCAGCTGAGAGACACCACCTGAGAATTTGGATTCAAATGGACTTTTAGGTATGAAGCCGAGGAGAGACTGCAATGATGGTGACCCCGTTGCAAAGCTGCTTGTGTGCTGAAGAAGCTGAGCACTAGCTTTCCCTGCTGGTCCTTCTGCCCTTGAGCAGATGCTACTGTTCATTCTGTGCTGACTGTGTTGCTGCGCAGCAGAGAGCAGCCTCTGGACTGATTCCATTCAAATGCTTTTCTTGTATGAAAGTGAGCAGTGAAAGCAACGATGAATGCACCAATGTAAAAGGGATTGTGTGCTGAACAGGTCCAGCACCAGCTTTCAATCCTGGCTCTTCTGCTGTGGGAGCAGAGGCCAAACGTTCGTGCAGTACTCACTGTGCTGCTGGGCAGCTGAGACCGCTTGAGAATTTGGATTCAAATGGACTTTTAGGTATGAACCCGAGGAGAGACTGCAATGATGGTGACCCCGTTGCAAAGCTGCTTGTGTGCTGAAGAAGCAGAGCACTAGCTTTCCCTGCTGCTCCTTCTGCCGTGTGAGCAGATGCCACTGTTCATTCTGTGCTGTGTTGCTGCCAGCAGGGAGCAGGCTCTGGACGGATTCTATTCAAATGCTTTTCCTGTATGAGTGTTAGCAGTGAAAGCAACGATGGAGGCACCAATGTAAAGGGGATTGTGTGCTGAACAGGTCCAGCACCAGCTTTCAATCCTGGCTCTTCTGCTGTGGGAGCAGAGACCAAACGTTCGTGCTGTACTCACTGTGCTGCTGGGCAGCTGAGAGACACCACCTGAGAATTCGGATTCAAATGGACTTTTAGGTATGAAGCCGAGGAGAGACTGCAATGATGGTGACCCCGTTGCAAAGCTGCTTGTGTGCTGAAGAAGCAGAGCACTAGCTTTCCCTGCTGGTCCTTCTGCCGTGTGAGCAGATGCCACTGTTCATTCTGTGCTGACTGTGTTCCTGCGCAGCAGAGAGCAGGCTCTGGATTGATTCCATTCAAATGCTTTTCCTGTATGAAAGTGAGCAGTGAAAGCAACGATGGAGGCACCAATGTAAAGGGGATTGTGTGCTGAACAGGTCCAGCACCAGCTTTCAATCCTGGCTCTTCTGCTGTGGGAGCAGAGACCAAACGTTCGTGCAGTACTCACTGTGCAGCTGGGCAGCTGAGCGACACCACCTGAGAATTTGGATTCAAATGGACTTTTAGGTATGAACCCGAGGAGAGACTGCAATGATGGTGACCCCGTTGCAAAGCTGCTTGTGTGCTGAAGAAGCAGAGCACTAGCTTTCCCTGCTGCTCCTTCTGCCGTGTGAGCAGATGCCACTGTTCATTCTGTGCTGACTGTGTTGCTGCGCAGCAGAGAGCAGCCTCTGGACTGATTCCATTCAAATGCTTTTCCTGTATGAATGTGAGCAGTGAAAGCAACGATGGAGGCACCAATGTAAAAGGGATTGTGTGCTGAACAGGTCCAGCACCAGCTTTCAATCCTGGCTCTTCTGCTGTGGGAGCAGAGGCCAAACGTTCGTGCTGTACTAACTGTGCTGCTGGGCAGCTGAGAGAGACCACCTGAGAATTTGGATTCAAATGGACTTTTAGGTATGAAACCGAGGAGAGACTGCAATGATGGTGACCCCGTTGCAAAGCTGCTTGTGTGCTGAAGAAGCAGAGCACTAGCTTTCCCTGCTGGTCCTTCTTCCGTGTGAGCAGATGCCACTGTTCTTTCTGTGCTGACTGTGTTGCTGCCAGCAGGGAGCAGGCTCTGGACGGATTCTATTCAAATGCTTTTCCTGTATGAGTGTTAGCAGTGAAAGCAACGATGGAGGCACCAATGTAAAGGGGATTGTGTGCTGAACAGGTCCAGCACCAGCTTTCAATCCTGGCTCTTCTGCTGTGGGAGCAGAGGCCAAACGTTCGTGCTGTACTCACTGTGCTGCTGGGCAGCTGAGAGACACCACCTGAGAATTTGGATTCAAATGGACTTTTAGGTATGAAACCGAGGAGAGACTGCAATGATGGTGACCCCGTTGCAAAGCTGCTTGTGTGCTGAAGAAGCAGAGCACTAGCTTTCCCTGCTGCTCCTTCTGCCGTGTGAGCAGATGCCACTGTTCATTCTGTGCTGTGTTGCTGCCAGCAGGGAGCAGGCTCTGGACGGATTCTATTCAAATGCTTTTCCTGTATGAGTGTTAGCAGTGAAAGCAACGATGGAGGCACCAATGTAAAGGGGATTGTGTGCTGAACAGGTCCAGCACCAGCTTTCAATCCTGGCTCTTCTGCTGTGGGAGCAGAGGCCAAACGTTCGTGCTGTACTCACTGTGCTGCTAGGCAGCTGAGACCGCTTGAGAATTTGGATTCAAATGGACTTTTAGGTATGAAACCGAGGAGAGACTGCAATGATGGTGACCCCGTTGCAAAGCTGCTTGTGTGCTGAAGAAGCAGAGCACTAGCTTTCCCTGCTGCTCCTTCTGCCGTGTGAGCAGATGCCACTGTTCATTCTGTGCTGACTGTGTTGCTGCACAGCAGGGAGCAGGCTCTGGACGGATTCTATTAAAATGCTTTTCCTGTATGAGTGTTAGCAGTGAAAGCAACGATGGAGGCACCAATGTAAAGGGGATTGTGTGCTGAACAGGTCCAGCACCAGCTTTCAATCCTTGCTCTTCTGCTGTGGGAGCAGATGCCAAACGTTCGTGCAGTACTCACTGTCCTGCTGGGCAGCTGAGACCGCTTGAGAATTTGGATTCAAATGGACTTTTAGGTATGAAACCGAGGAGAGACTGCAATGATGGTGACCCCGTTGCAAAGCTGCTTGTGTGCTGAAGAAGCAGAGCACTAGCTTTCCCTGCTGCTCCTTCTGCCGTGTGAGCAGATGCCACTGTTCATTCTGTGCTGACTGTGTTGCTGCGCAGCAGAGAGCAGCCTCTGGACTGATTCCATTCAAATGCTTTTCCTGTATGAATGTGAGCAGTGAAAGCAACGATGGAGGCACCAATGTAAAGGTGATTGTGTGCTGAACAGGTCCAGCACCAGCTTTCAATCCTGGCTCTTCTGCTGTGGGAGCAGAGGCCAAACGTTCGTGCTGTACTAACTGTGCTGCTGGGCAGCTGAGAGACACCACCTGAGAATTTGGATTCAAATGGACTTTTAGGTATGAAGCCGAGGAGAGACTGCAATGATGGTGACCCCGTTGCAAAGCTGCTTGTGTGCTGAAGAAGCAGAGCACTAGCTTTCCCTGCTGCTCCTTCTGCCGTGTGAGCAGATGCCACTGTTCATTCTGTGCTGACTGTGTTGCTGCGCAGCAGAGAGCAGCCTCTGGACTGATTCCATTCAAATGCTTTTCCTGTATGAAAGTGAGCAGTGAAAGCAACGATGAATGCACCAATGTAAAAGGGATTGTGTGCTGAACAGGTCCAGCACCAGCTTTCAATCCTGGCTCTTCTGCTGTGGGAGCAGAGGCCAAACGTTCGTGCTGTACTAACTGTGCTGCTGGGCAGCTGAGAGACACCACCTGAGAATTTGGATTCAAATGGACTTTTAGGTATGAACCCGAGGAGAGACTGCAATGATGGTGACCCCGTTGCAAAGCTGCTTGTGTGCTGAAGAAGCAGAGCACTAGCTTTCCCTGCTGCTCCTTCTGCCGTGTGAGCAGATGCCACTGTTCATTCTGTGCTGACTGTGTTGCTGCACAGCAGAGAGCAGGCTCTGGACTGATTCCATTCAAATGCTTTTCCTGTATGAAAGTGAGCAGTGAAAGCAACGATGAATGCACCAATGTAAAAGGGATTGTGTGCTGAACAGGTCCAGCACCAGCTTTCAATCCTGGCTCTTCTGCTGTGGGAGCAGAGGCCAAACGTTCGTGCTGTACTAACTGTGCTGCTGGGCGGCTGAGAGACACCTCCTGAGAATTTGGATTCAAATGGACTTTTAGGTATGAAACCGAGGAGAGACTGCAATGATGGTGACCCCGTTGCAAAGCTGCTTGTGTGCTGAAGAAGCAGAGCACTAGCTTTCCCTGCTGCTCCTTCTGCCGTGTGAGCAGATGCCACTGTTCATTCTGTGCTGACTGTGTTGCTGCGCAGCAGAGAGCAGCCTCTGGACTGATTCCATTCAAATGCTTTTCCTGTACGAGTGTTAGCAGTGAAAGCAACGATGGATGCACCAATGTAAAGGGGATTGTGTGCTGAAAAGGTCCAGCACCAGCTTTCAATCCTTGCTCTTCTGCTGTGGGAGCAGATGCCAAACGTTCGTGCTGTACTCACTGTGCTGCTGGGCAGCTGAGACCGCTTGAGAATTTGGATTCAAATGGACCTTAGGTATGAAACCGAGGAGAGACTGCAATGATGGTGACCCCGTTGCAAAGCAGCTTGTGTGCTGAAGAGGCAGAGCACTAGCTTTCCCTGCTGGTCCTTCTGCCCTTGAGCAGATGCTACTTTTCATTCTGTGCTGACTGTGTTGCTGCGCAGCAGAGAGCAGCCTCTGGACTGATTCCATTCAAATGCTTCTCTTGTATGAAAGTGAGCAGTGAAAGCAACGATGAATGCACCAATGTAAAAGGGATTGTGTGCTGAACAGGTCCAGCACCAGCTTTCAATCCTGGCTCTTCTGCTGTGGGAGCAGAGGCCAAATGTTCGTGCAGTACGCACTGTGCTGCTGGGCAGCTGAGACCGCTTGAGAATTTGGATTCAAATGGACTTTTAGGTATGAACCCGAGGAGAGACTGCAATGATGGTGACCCCGTTGCAAAGCTGCTTGTGTGCTGAAGAAGCAGAGCACTAGCTTTCCCTGCTGCTCCTTCTGCCGTGTGAGCAGATGCCACTGTTCATTCTGTGCTGACTGTGTTCCTGCGCAGCAGAGAGCAGCCTCTGGACTGATTCCATTCAAATGCTTTTCCTGTATGAAAGTGAGCAGTGAAAGCAACGATGGAGGCACCAATGTAAAGGGGATTGTGTGCTGAACAGGTCCAGCACCAGCTTTCAATCCTGGCTCTTCTGCTGTGGGAGCAGAGGCGAAACGTTCGTGCTGTACTAACTGTGCTGCTGGGCAGCTGAGAGACACCACCTGAGAATTTGGATTCAAATGGACTTTTAGGTATGAAACCGAAGAGAGACTGCAATGATGGTGACCCCGTTGCAAAGCTGCTTGTGTGCTGAAGAAGCAGAGCACTAGCTTTCCCTGCTGCTCCTTCTGCCGTGTGAGCAGATGCCACTGTTCAGTCTGTGCTGACTGTGTTGCTGCGCAGCAGAGAGCAGCCTCTGGACTGATTCCATTCAAATGCTTTTCCTGTATGAATGTGAGCAGTGAAAGCAAAGATGGAGGCACCAATGTAAAGGTGATTGTGTGCTGAACAGGTCCAGCACCAGCTTTCAATCCTGGCTCTTCTGCTGTGGGAGCAGAGGCCAAACGTTCGTGCTGTACTAACTGTGCTGCTGGGCAGCTGAGAGACACCACCTGAGAATTTGGATTCAAATGGACTTTTAGGTATGAAACCGAAGAGAGACTGCAATGATGGTGACCCCGTTGCAAAGCTGCTTGTGTGCTGAAGAAGCAGAGCACTAGCTTTCCCTGCTGCTCCTTCTGCCGTGTGAGCAGATGCCACTGTTCATTCTGTGCTGACTGTGTTGCTGCGCAGCAGAGAGCAGCCTCTGGACTGATTCCATTCAAATGCTTTTCCTGTATGAAAGTGAGCAGTGAAAGCAACGATGAATGCACCAATGTAAAAGGGATTGTGTGCTGAACAGGTCCAGCACCAGCTTTCAATCCTGGCTCTTCTGCTGTGGGAGCAGAGGCCAAACGTTCGTGCTGTCCTAACTGTGCTGCTGGGCAGCTGAGCGACACCACCTGAGAATTCGGATTCAAAAGGACTTTTAGGTATGAAGCCGAGGAGAGACTGCAATGATGGTGACCCCGTTGCAAAGCTGCTTGTGTGCTGAAGAAGCAGAGCACTAGCTTTCCCTGCTGCTCCTTCTGCCGTGTGAGCAGATGCCACTGTTCATTCTGTGCTGACTGTGTTGCTGCGCAGCAGAGAGCAGGCTCTGGACTGATTCTATTCAAATGCTTTTCCTGTACGAGTGTTAGCAGTGAAAGCAACGATGGATGCACCAATGTAAAGGGGATTGTGTGCTGAAAAGGTCCAGCACCAGCTTTCAATCCTTGCTCTTCTGCTGTGGGAGCAGATGCCAAACGTTCGTGCAGTACTCACTGTGCTGCTGGGCAGCTGATACCGCTTGAGAATTTGGATTCAAATGGACTTTTAGGTATGAAACCGAGGAGAGACTGCAATGATGGTGACCCCGTTGCAAAGCAGCTTGTGTGCTGAAGAGGCAGAGCACTAGCTTTCCCTGCTGGTCCTTCTGCCCTTGAGCAGATGCCACTGTTCATTCTGTGCTGAATGTGTTGCTGCGCAGCAGAGAGCAGCCTCTGGACTGATTCCATTCAAATGCTTTTCTTGTATGAAAGTGAGCAGTGAAAGCAACGATGAATGCACCAATGTAAAAGGGATTGTGTGCTGAACAGGTCCAGCACCAGCTTTCAATCCTGGCTCTTCTGCTGTGGGAGCAGAGGCCAAACGTTCGTGCTGTACTCACTGTGCTGCTGGGCAGCTGAGCGACACCACCTGAGAATTCGGATTCAAATGGACTTTTAGGTATGAAGCCGAGGAGAGACTGCAATGATGGTGACCCCGTTGCAAAGCTGCTTGTGTGCTGAAGAAGCAGAGCACTAGCTTTCCCTGCTGCTCCTTCTGCCGTGTGAGCAGATGCCACTGTTCATTCTGTGCTGACTGTGTTGCTGCGCAGCAGAGAGCAGCCTCTGGACTGATTCCATTCAAATGCTTTTCCTGTATGAAAGTGAGCAGTGAAAGCAACGATGAATGCACCAATGTAAAAGGGATTGTGTGCTGAACAGGTCCAGCACCAGCTTTCAATCCTGGCTCTTCTGCTGTGGGAGCAGAGGCCAAACGTTCGTGCTGTCCTAACTGTGCTGCTGGGCAGCTGAGCGACACCACCTGAGAATTCGGATTCAAAAGGACTTTTAGGTATGAAGCCGAGGAGAGACTGCAATGATGGTGACCCCGTTGCAAAGCTGCTTGTGTGCTGAAGAAGCAGAGCACTAGCTTTCCTTGCTGCTCCTTCTGCCGTGTGAGCAGATGCCACTGTTCATTCTGTGCTGACTGTGTTGCTGCGCAGCAGAGAGCAGGCTCTGGACTGATTCTATTCAAAAGCTTTTCCTGTACGAGTGTTAGCAGTGAAAGCAACGATGGATGCACCAATGTAAAGGGGATTGTGTGCTGAAAGGGTCCAGCACCAGCTTTCAATCCTTGCTCTTCTGCTGTGGGAGCAGATGCCAAACGTTCGTGCTGTACTCACTGTGCTGCTGGGCAGCTGAGACCGCTTGAGAATTTGGATTCAAATGGACTTTTAGGTATGAAACCGAGGAGAGACTGCAATGATGGTGACCCCGTTGCAAAGCAGCTTGTGTGCTGAAGAGGCAGAGCACTAGCTTTCCCTGCTGCTCCTTCTGCCCTTGAGCAGATGCTACTGTTCATTCTGGTTGCTGCGCAGCAGAGAGCAGCCTCTGGACTGATTCCATTCAAATGCTTTTCCTGTATGAAAGTGAGCAGTGAAAGCAACGATGAATGCACCAATGTAAAAGGGATTGTGTGCTGAACAGGTCCAGCACCAGCTTTCAATCCTGGCTCTTCTGCTGTGGGAGCAGAGGCCAAACGTTCGTGCTGTCCTAACTGTGCTGCTGGGCAGCTGAGCGACACCACCTGAGAATTCGGATTCAAAAGGACTTTTAGGTATGAAGCCGAGGAGAGACTGCAATGATGGTGACCCCGTTGCAAAGCTGCTTGTGTGCTGAAGAAGCAGAGCACTAGCTTTCCTTGCTGCTCCTTCTGCCGTGTGAGCAGATGCCACTGTTCATTCTGTGCTGACTGTGTTGCTGCGCAGCAGAGAGCAGGCTCTGGACTGATTCTATTCAAAAGCTTTTCCTGTACGAGTGTTAGCAGTGAAAGCAACGATGGATGCACCAATGTAAAGGGGATTGTGTGCTGAAAGGGTCCAGCACCAGCTTTCAATCCTTGCTCTTCTGCTGTGGGAGCAGATGCCAAACGTTCGTGCTGTACTCACTGTGCTGCTGGGCAGCTGAGACCGCTTGAGAATTTGGATTCAAATGGACTTTTAGGTATGAAACCGAGGAGAGACTGCAATGATGGTGACCCCGTTGCAAAGCAGCTTGTGTGCTGAAGAGGCAGAGCACTAGCTTTCCCTGCTGCTCCTTCTGCCCTTGAGCAGATGCTACTGTTCATTCTGTGCTGACTGTGTTGCTGCGCAGCAGAGAGCAGCCTCTGGACTGATTCCATTCAAATGCTTTTCTTGTATGAAAGTGAGCAGTGAAAGCAACGATGAATGCACCAATGTAAAAGGGATTGTGTGCTGAACAGGTCCAGCACCAGCTTTCAATCCTGGCTCTTCTGCTGTGGGAGCAGAGGCCAAACGTTCGTGCAGTACTCACTGTGCTGCTGGGCAGCTGAGACCGCTTGAGAATTTGGATTCAAATGGACTTTTAGGTATGAAACCGAGGAGAGACTGCAATGATGGTGACCCCGTTGCAAAGCTGCTTGTGTGCTGAAGAAGCAGAGCACTAGCATTCCCTGCTGCTCCTTCTGCCGTGTGAGCAGATGCCACTGTTCATTCTGCGCTGACTGTGTTCCTGCGCAGCAGAGAGCAGCCTCTGGACTGATTCCATTCAAATGCTTTTCCTATATGAAAGTGAGCAGTGAAAGCAACGATGAATGCACCAATGTAAAAGGGATTGTGTGCTGAACAGGTCCAGCACCAGCTTTCAATCCTGTCTCTTCTGCTGTGGGAGCAGAGGCCAAACGTTCGTGCTGTACTCACTGTGCTGCTGGGCAGCTGAGACCGCTTGAGAATTTGGATTCAAATGGACTTTTAGGTATGAAACCGAGGAGAAACTGCAATGATGGTGACCCCGTTGCAAAGCTGCTTGTGTGCTGAAGAAGCAGAGCACTAGCTTTCCCTGCTGCTCCTTCTGCCGTGTGAGCAGATGCCACTGTTCATTCTGTGCTGTGTTGCTGCCAGCAGGGAGCAGGCTCTGGACGGATTCTATTCAAATGCTTTTCCTGTATGAGTGTTAGCAGTGAAAGCAAAGATGGAGGCACCAATGTAAAGGGGATTGTGTGCTGAACAGGCCCAGCACCAGCTTTCAATCCTGGCTCTTCTGGTGTGGGAGCAGAGGCCAAACGTTCGTGCTGTACTAACTGTGCTGCTGGGCAGCTGAGAGACACCACCTGAGAATTTGGATTCAAATGGACTTTTAGGTATGAAACCGAAGAGAGACTGCAATGATGGTGACCCCGTTGCAAAGCTGCTTGTGTGCTGAAGAAGCAGAGCACTAGCTTTCCCTGCTGCTCCTTCTGCCGTGTGAGCAGATGCCACTGTTCATTCTGTGCTGACTGTGTTGCTGCGCAGCAGAGAGCAGCCTCTGGACTGATTCCATTCAAATGCTTTTCCTGTATGAATGTGAGCAGTGAAAGCAACGATGGAGGCACCAATGTAAAGGGGATTGTGTGCTGAACAGGTCCAGCACCAGCTTTCAATCCTGGCTCTTCTGCTGTGGGAGCAGAGGCCAAACGTTCGTGCAGTACTCACTGTGCTGCTGGGCAGCTGAGAGACACCACCTGAGAATTTGGATTCAAATGGACTTTTAGGTATGAACCCGAGGAGAGACTGCAATGATGGTGACCCCGTTGCAAAGCTGCTTGTGTGCTGAAGAAGCAGAGCACTAGCTTTCCCTGCTGCTCCTTCTGCCGTGTGAGCAGATGCCACTGTTCATTCTGTGCTGTGTTGCTGCCAGCAGGGAGCAGGCTCTGGACGGATTCTATTCAAATGCTTTTCCTGTATGAGTGTTAGCAGTGAAAGCAACGATGGAGGCACCAATGTAAAGGGGATTGTGTGCTGAACAGGTCCAGCACCAGCTTTCAATCCTGTCTCTTCTGCTGTGGGAGCAGAGGCCAAACGTTCGTGCTGTATTCACTGTGCTGCTAGGCAGCTGAGAGACACCACCTGAGAATTCGGATTCAAATGGACTTTTAGGTATGAAGCCGAGGAGAGACTGCAATGATGGTGACCCCGTTGCAAAGCTGCTTGTGTGCTGAAGAAGCAGAGCACTAGATTTCCCTGCTGCTCCTTCTGCCGTGTGAGCAGATGCCACTGTTCATTCTGTGCTGACTGTGTTGCTGCGCAGCAGAGAGCAGCCTCTGGACTGGTTCCATTCAAATGCTTTTCCTGTATGAATGTGAGCAGTGAAAGCAACGATGGAGGCACCAATGCAAAGGTGATTGTGTGCTGAACAGGTCCAGCACCAGCTTTCAATCCTGGCTCTTCTGCTGTGGGAGCAGAGGCCAAACGTTCGTGCTGTACTAACTGTGCTGCTGGGCAGCTGAGAGACACCACCTGAGAATTTGGATTCAAATGGACTTTTAGGTATGAACCCGAGGAGAGACTGCAATGATGGTGACCCCGTTGCAAAGCTGCTTGTGTGCTGAAGAAGCAGAGCACTAGCTTTCCCTGCTGCTCCTTCTGCCGTGTGAGCAGATGCCACTGTTCATTCTGTGCTGACTGTGTTGCTGCGCAGCAGAGAGCAGGCTCTGGACTGATTCCATTCAAATGCTTTTCCTGTATGAATGTGAGCAGTGAAAGCAACGATGGAGGCACCAATGTAAAGGGGATTGTGTGCTGAACAGGTCCAGCACCAGCTTTCAATCCTGGCTCTTCTGCTGTGGGAGCAGAGGCCAAACGTTCGTGCTGTACTCACTGTGCTGCTGGGCAGCTGAGAGACACCACCTGAGAATTTGGATTCAAATGGACTTTTAGGTATGAAGCCGAGGAGAGACTGCAATGATGGCGACCCCGTTGCAAAGCTGCTTGTGTGCTGAAGAAGCAGAGCACTAGCTTTCCCTGCTGCTCCTTCTGCCGTGTGAGCAGATGCCACTGTTCATTCTGTGCTGACTGTGTTGCTGCGCAGCAGAGAGCAGCCTCTGGACTGATTCCATTCAAATGCTTTTCCTGTATGAAAGTGAGCACTGAAAGCAACGATGAATGCACCAGTGTAAAAGGGATTGTGTGCTGAACAGGTCCAGCACCAGCTTTCAATCCTGGCTCTTCTGCTGTGGGAGCAGAGGCCAAACGTTCATGCTGTACTAACTGTGCTGCTGGGCAGCTGAGAGACACCACATGAGAATTTGGATTCAAATGGACTTTTAGGTATGAAACCGAGGAGAGACTGCAATGATGGTGACCCCGTTGCAAAGCTGCTTGTGTGCTGAAGAGACACAGCACTAGCTTTCCCTGCTGGTCCTTCTGCCGTGTGAGCAGATGCCCCTGTTCATTCTGTGCTGTGTTGCTGCCAGCAGGGAGCAGGCTCTGGACTGATTCTATTCAAATGCTTTTCCTGTACGAGTGTTAGCAGTGAAAGCAACGATGAATGCACCAATGTAAAAGGGATTGTGTGCTGAACAGGTCCAGCACCAGCTTTCAATCCTGGCTCTTCTGCTGTCGGAGCAGAGGCCAAACGTTCATGCTGTACTCACTGTGCTGCTGGGCAGCTGAGACCGCTTGAGTATTTGGATTTAAATGGACTTTTAGGTATGAAACCGAGGAGAGACTGCAATGATGGTGACCCCGTTGCAAAGCTGCTTGTGTGCTGAAGAAGCAGAGCACTAGCTTTCCCTGCTGCTCCTTCTGCCGTGTGAGCAGATGCCACTGTTCATTCTGTGCTGACTGTGTTGCTGCCAGCAGGGAGCAGGCTCTGGACGGATTCTATTCAAATGCTTTTCCTGTATGAGTGTTAGCAGTGAAAGCAACGATGGAGGCACCAATGTAAAGGGGATTGTGTGCTGAACAGGTCCAGCACCAGCTTTCAATCCTGGCTCTTCTGCTGTTGGAGCAGAGGCCAAACGTTCGTGCTGTACTCACTGTGCTGCTGGGCAGCTGAGCGACACCACCTGAGAATTCGGATTCAAATGGACTTTTAGGTATGAAGCCGAGGAGAGACTGCAATGATGGTGAGCCCGTTGCAAAGCTGCTTGTGTGCTGAAGAAGCAGAGCACTAGCTTTCCCTGCTGCTCCTTCTGCCGTGTGAGCAGATGCCACTGTTCATTCTGTGATGACTGTGTTGCTGCGCAGCAGAGAGCAGCCTCTGGACTGATTCCATTCAAATGCTTTTCCTGTATGAAAGTGAGCAGTGAAAGCAACGATGAATGCACCAATGTAAAAGGGATTGTGTGCTGAACAGGTCCAGCACCAGCTTTCAATCCTGGCTCTTCTGCTGTGGGAGCAGAGGCCAAACGTTCGTGCTGTCCTAACTGTGCTGCTGGGCAGCTGAGCGACACCACCTGAGAATTCGGATTCAAAAGGACTTTTAGGTATGAAGCCGAGGAGAGACTGCAATGATGGTGACCCCGTTGCAAAGCTGCTTGTGTGCTGAAGAAGCAGAGCACTAGCTTTCCCTGCTGCTCCTTCTGCCGTGTGAGCAGATGCCACTGTTCATTCTGTGCTGACTGTGTTGCTGCGCAGCAGAGAGCAGCCTCTGGACTGATTCCATTCAAATGCTTTTCCTGTATGAATGTGAGCAGTGAAAGCAACGATGGAGGCACCAATGTAAAGGTGATTGTGTGCTGAACAGGTCCAGCACCAGCTTTCAATCCTGGCTCTTCTGCTGTGGGAGCAGAGGCCAAACGTTCGTGCTGTACTAACTGTGCTGCTGGGCAGCTGAGAGACACCACCTGAGAATTTGGATTCAAATGGACTTTTAGGTATGAACCCGAGGAGAGACTGCAATGATGGTGACCCCGTTGCAAAGCTGCTTGTGTGCTGAAGAAGCAGAGCACTAGCTTTCCCTACTGCTCCTTCTGCCGTGTGAGCAGATGCCACTGTTCATTCTGTGCTGACTGTGTTGCTGCGCAGCAGAGAGCAGCCTCTGGACTGATTCCATTCAAATGCTTTTCCTGTATGAAAGTGAGCAGTGAAAGCAACGATGAATGCACCAATGTAAAAGGGATTGTGTGCTGAACAGGTCCAGCACCAGCTTTCAATCCTGGCTCTTCTGCTGTGGGAGCAGAGGCCAAACGTTCGTGCTGTACTAACTGTGCTGCTGGGCGGCTGAGAGACACCACCTGAGAATTTGGATTCAAATGGACTTTTAGGTATGAAACCGAGGAGAGACTGCAATGATGGTGACCCCGTTGCAAAGCTGCTTGTGTGCTGAAGAAGCAGAGCACTAGCTTTCCCTGCTGCTCCTTCTGCCGTGTGAGCAA